>NC_143486.1:43838610-44065808 GCF_027475165.1 Benincasa hispida
GCCTATTTTTAATCTCATTAGAAATAGTGCAATCATAGGTCTACAGTGAATCATATTTTAAACAATTTAACAATGATTTTAACCTATGTTAGTATGTAGCTCTTTATTATAGATTTTAATTTCTAATTTCATTTATTTATAACAATTATAAAGAATAAATGAAATAAATTAAAACCTAAGATTGTATCTAATGACATACTTAGAAAAATTATAACATTTATAATTAACCTAAAGTGGTGTCATGCAACATGCAATCCCATTTTTCATTACATACCATACATCACTGTTATATATTAAACTAATGAAAAATTAGCATACATACATACTAACTATATACTATAACATTTATAATATAAATGGTGCATAGTAATGTTATTAATGCATGCATTCATATGTTATAACTCTTGTATTATATGATGCATGAACATGTTTGAAATAAAATTCATGCAACTACATATTATAACATTTATGATAAATATGATGCATGAATAATGTTTATCTTATGGTGGGATTTTACTATATGACATACAATATGACATATAAAATATAAAATTATACATCACATGTACAATTAAATAAAATAGCAATTGTGGATCGAAATTAGCATACCTAACTTTTGTTAAATTATTATAACAATTATAGTAATTTAATTAACAGAAAAAATAATTAATACAATTAATAATGAATAAATAATAAAAAAAACTGCTGCAAGTTGCTTTCCTCAGGGCTTGAATGCACGCCTTTACGAACTTCCTAAATGCACGCGCACGTCGTCGGAGTGCAACGACGCTTAGGGAGAGTGCCATTATGCTCTGATCCAATTTTTTGGAGTGCCACAGCACTATGGCCAGAGTGTAGGGGCACTCAACAGAAAGTCGCACAATGTTGCAACGCTCTGATAACTCTTAAAAAGAGCTATAATTCCTAGCTTAACTCGGGCTCGTTAGTAGATTTTATATGTTATCCTATTTTATAGGTAGCAAGCAACCAAGAGGTAGAACCAAGCATTTGAAGCTAAACGGGGTTAATTTGAAGAAATTTGGAGTCGATTTGAGCATCCGGGCTTTAAAGGAATAAAAATGACCAAACAGCCTCTAGAGAGCGTCCCAACGCTCATGCCATACATATCCCTAACACTCTATCACACCCCCTCCCAGATTACCCTCTTAATCTAAAAGAGGATATGACCGCGGTAGTTGCTAGCCCTGCTGCCAGCACCCACCATCTTAGCCCTCTAATCTAAATGCCAACCTGTTAAACATTAATAAGGTATGCATATGGTATGTCTTCTTATGGTTCTACAAAATATTATATAAACACAAGCATACAACCGTGATATAACATCTAAGGGGAGAAACATTCACAGATGGGCCCAAACATCTCTAACAAAGCCTTAGTCGCTCTCAAAACATGTGTACATAAATAGATCATCAACCTAAGTCTTCTTAATAAGCTGAGTCTCTCAGTGGCAAGCAGCAGTAGGATGAACCCTGAGGAATCTGATCGCTACTTGAGAAGGGAAAACACAAAAATTCTGTGAGCTAAAAGCCCAGTAAGCGACTATAGAATTGTATAACAGCATGCATTACATCACTATAAACATGTAAATATACTAATGGGTATCTCAAGCAATTGTCTCTAAGTGTAGCTTTAAACCATTCTTAGACATCATCAAACATCATTATTCCCTAGTTGAGAACGAGCCTAAATGTTCTAGCTCCCACTGTTTAATACCGGCCAAGAGACTCATACTTCGGTCTCTCATTCAGAACTACCGACGTGCACGTGGCCATACTAAGTACCGTCATACCTTAGGTACTTCCACTCAGATATCTTCTCAAACCTGTCCTTCAGTATCGAGCTACTAAGATACCTTCTCAAATTTCCTTCGGAATCAAGTTGGTCAGGTACCTTCTCAAATTTCCTTCGGTACCGAGGTATTTTGTAGCATCAAATTAAGTTCTATTGCCTACCATCCACATAAGAACTCATTCTCTCATAGCCTTCCTCTAGGAAGCATATTTCAACATTAGAAACTTAACTTTTGTAATGACTACATGACATCCCTTGGCCTGTGTTACACACATATAAGCCGGGAAACATGTGTTAAGATTTCTCCAACCATTTGTTGCTTGAGGGAGTATAAATTCATCATTAATGTCACTGTAACTTACTTGATCTTATATGCATAAGTATTGGAGACATCAATTCTCTTAGTCACTCACCGCTTGTCAGGGCTCTTAACAGTTTATATGCCTCTCCTAGCTCTTCTTGGCCTGAAAGAACACAATTTCCGATTAAACTACTTAGAATTCTTCGTAAAATACCTCAAATAGTTCATTTACTAAAGGAACTTTCATCAGACAGATTTACTGGCGAGATCCTCATGAGCGAGATTCTCCTCATGAACGAGATTAGTGAGATCCTTCTCATGAGCGAGATCAGCGAGATCCTCATGAGTGAGATCAACGAGGTTCTCATGAGCGAGATCAGCGAGATCCTCACGAGCAAGATCAAGCTTTTCTTGGCAACTTTCATCCTAGCGATACTCACCTTACCAGCGATACTCAGCCCAATTTCTAGCGAGATTTCCTTCTAGAGCGAGATCCTCATCACAAAATCAGCGAGATTTCCTTCATAAGCGAGATCCTCATTCCCATATCTCGCTATAACTCTCCACGGTGAGCTGTTTGCTTGTCATGATTTTTTAGATTTTTGAAAGACTTGTGCTCAAGCTCGATAGGTAAGAAAAAGTAGGAACAAGACGATCTGACGCAGAGGCTTTTCGATCAGTTGCTGTCCGAGGGCTCGAAGATCCGGAGGATGTCAAGCGTGCTCTCCGGCAGTAACTCTAACTTTCGATCAGTTCCTTGTCGTTTGAGTTTGAAGTCGTTACCTTGTGGGAGCCATCTGGGCGAGACGAAACAAGTCATTCAACGGAAGAGCTGATTCGGGTTGTTACTGAGTTTCTTCAGAAATTGAACCTGAAAAAATAATGGAAGAAGTCATGACTCGGGCTCAGATTCATTCAAGAAGTTATTTTTCCTCCCCGTCAATTCATTCTTCCCAAGCAGTTGTCTGCTTATGCACCGTTTCCCTATTACAAATTCAAAAATTCATAACTCAAAATCCGGATCTCTTTTCAAGAAACTTCCTTCTACAAACTTGTTTAGAATTGAGTTACTTTCTTACCTTAAATTTTCAGCTAAAAATTTCTTATAGTTTGGTCTGGAGCTTCCAATATTCACCTCGGGCCTTGATTAATCTAAGGTTCTACCTCTTCTGCAAATTCTCCTCTTTGGTTCTTCTCCTCTTGTAATCTTTCTCTGGTAGGATAACCTTGAAAACTAGATTCTCCCAGCTTTCAAATGGCACTAATTTCACTAAATTTGCTCTTGTCAATTGCCGAAACCATGCTTTTGAATTTTCACTTCCCTTTTAATCTTTCTGTCGCTTCCTGAGTTCAAAGAGTAGATTTCCACATCACCCCATACTTAGTGCCTCTAGCCAAAATAATGAATGAGTTTCTTCTTTTAATATATTTTCCTTCCCTTCCTTCATAATCCCTATAAATAAACATGAATTTCTACTTAATAAATATGTAATATAACATTCCTTTGGCTAAACATGCTTATCTAGGGAACCTAGAGTTTAGGGATTACAATCATCTTCCTCTTAAAAGAAATTTCGTCCTCGAAATTTACCTAATATTTCATTTGAAAAGTTAAGGATATCTCTTCCTCATTTTCTCTTCAGGTTCCCAAGTTGCTTCCTCGATTCCACGATTACACCATAATACCTTCACCAAAGGAATGGTCTTATTTCTGAGTACCTGGTCTTTTCTGTCTAAAATCTCGATGGCCTCTTCCTCGTAAGATAAATCCTCTTTGAGATGTACTAGTTGTGCTGCTAGTATGTGCATAGGGTCAGGAACGTATCTCCTTAACATTGACACATGAAATACGTCGTGAATACGAGCTAGCTCCATCGGCAACTACAACCTATATGTTGCTGGACTAACTCGTTCCACAATTTCATATGGTCCGATGTATCGTGGACTTAACTTCCCTTTTCTCCCAAACTGAAGAATTCCTTTCCATGGGGATAACTGAAGAAATACCCGATCTCCGACTTCAAATTCTAGTTCTCTTCTTCGCTTATCAGTATAGCTCTTTTGTCTATCGCGAGCCGCCTTAAGATTATCCCTGATAAGTTTCACATTCTCTGTTGTTTGTTGAACTAATTCTGGACACAGTAATTTTCGTTTTTCGACTTCGTTCCAGCATACTGGGGTCCTGCAAGGTCGTCCGTACAATGCTTCATAGGGAGCCATTCTCATACTAGAATGGTAGCTATTGTTGTATGCAAATTCAATCAACGGTAAGTGTGCATCCCAACTTTCTTTGAATTGTAATACACAAGCTCTTAACATATCTTCTAGTGTCTGTATAGTTCTTTCCGACTGTCCATCTATTTGTGGATGAAAAGCCGTACAAAAATGCAATTTAGTGCCCATAGCCTTTTGTAAACTAGGCCAAAATTTTGAAGTGAACCTCGAGTCCCGATTTGACACTATCGACATTGAAGCTCCATATTTACTGATTATCCTATCCACATAAATCTTAGCTAGACGGTCTAGTGTAAAAGTAACTTTTACTGTTATAAACTTGGCCGTCTTGGTTAGTTTATCGACTATTACCAAAATGCCATCATATCCTGAGGGTGTCTTAGGCATTCCAAATAGAAAGTCCATTGTTACATGATCCCACTTCCACTCAGGCACTGGGAGTGGATTGAGTAATCCTGCTGGTCTTTGTCTCTCAGGTTTTACTTGTTGACAGACTATACATCGATTCACATATTCTACTATGTCTGTCTTCATCCCAGGCCACCAGTAAGATTTTTTCAAAGTTCTATACATCTTGGTGCTTCCTGGATGCATAGCATAAGTGGAACTATGTGCTTCCTCTAGAATGGCTTGTTTAAGCTGTAGCTTGTTAGGCACACACATTCTCCCCTCCTTTTCTAGTACATTGTCCGCTCCCAGTTCAAAGTCAACCCTGATGCCCCTACTTACATCATCAGCAATCTTCTAAAGATCAGGGTCTTTCAATTGATCCTACTTAAGGTTTTCTACTAAGGTAGGCCTTATCTGGAAAGTAGCTATCATGCCTCCTGACGGTTCTACTGATAAGGCGGTTCTAGAATTCCTGAACTTCTGCAATAGCATTCCACTAATTGAACCAATAATGGCCTTGGGTCCCGAGGATTTCCTACTTAGTGCATCTGCTACAACATTAGCCTTACCAGGGTGGTACTTGATGGATCTTTAGCCAAAATACAGCGCATCGCGTTCCATCTTCAGCCAACACTCTTGATCTTTTGACACTGCACGTTCCATCTTCAGCCAAAATACAGCGCAGCACTGCAACACCCATTCCTAGCATTGCAATGCTGTGATTAATTCTATAAATATCTCTCTTCGATTTTAGGTCAAAAGATGCAGAACTTCATGGAGACCGAGGAGAGACCTTGTTTTCTTCCTTTCACGTGATGTTTTCAGTATCATTAGGTTTGTTTTTGGTTTAGTTTTGGATTGTAAGCATGGATTGGATTGTATCTCATGGGTTTGTCCATGAGAGGTAATTTTCATCTAGTTCGTGGGTTGAGAATTCATTGTTATTTCTTGAGTTTTCTGCCCTAATTGATGTTTGCAATTTAGAATTTTGTTTTCTTTGAATCTATTTAAGTTCCCAAGCATGATTCTTAAGGTTGACTTTTCACGTTTTACCGTGCATGCTAATGATTCTTAGTCTTGCTAGGATCACCTAAGTAGCAATAGTAAATTAGGCATTTGATGGCTATTCCTAGAATGTGCTAGTTGCTAGATTCAAAGATAAATTTGGTTAATTGAATATGGCTTTTCTAACAACTAATCGACATATTGAATCATAAATCTTAATGCATGTATTTTTATTTCTATATGACCGCTATCGAACCCAATAGAATTTAGAAGCATATAGATTAATTAGGGTATTGGCTTTTCGACCTGGATAATGATGATTTTAGAATTTAGAATTTAGAAGCATGTAGTTGATTCAGGGGTCACTAATCATTTTTAGTGGATAATGATGATTTGACCTGGATAGTTGATTTAGGAGTCACTAATCATGTTTGTTCTTCTTTTCAGGAAATTAGTTCTTGGCAATAGCTCGGGACTGACGAGATAACCATGCGGGTTTGAATTGGGCACATTGTCTCAACAATAGCAGTGAGAGGCGTCAAATTATTTTTTCTTAAATCATTTCTACTATTAAAAGATGTATATATAGTTGATGGATTGAAGAGGAACTTGATTTCTTTAAATGTTTATTGTAAAAAAATTATTTTGTCAATTTTGATGTAAATAAAGTGTTTATTTATAAAAATAATGTTGATATTTGTTCTGACATTTAGAGAGTAATATACATGTACTAAGGCCATTAGCATCTAAAACATTTCCAAATACTGAAATGTTTAGAGCTACAACAACTCAAAATAAAAGATAAAATATTTCTTCTAAAGAAAATGCTCATCTTTGGCATCTAAGATTAGGTCACATAAATCTTAATAGGATTGAGGTTGGTTAAGAGTGGACTTCTAAGGGAGTTAGAAGAAAACTCTTTATCTGTATGTGAGTCTGAAGCTCTTGAAAAGTTCAAAGAGTATAAGGCTACGGTTGAGAATTCATTAGGTAAAACCATAAAAATATTTCGATCAGATTGAGGTGGAGAGTATATGGACTTAAAATTTCAAAACTATATGATTGAGCATGGATTTGATGGATAATAAACAGTATACGCAGTGGGAACTATGGATCAATAACGCTCTAATTACATTAATTAACTAGGATTAAACACGCAAAACGGTTAGAAATATAACCTTTGTAGTTTCCACAAGAATCTTCCTCTTTATGAGCAATCGACACCACCAACAGTAAATCCTCGTTATTCTCCGGTTGAACAACATGATTGTGGGACCGAATCTTTAGTGAAAGATAGGAAAATTCATTTAGGAATTTGGAGAGTAAAAGAGAATTTATGGAAGTGTTTGGTCAAAAGTCAAACAAGCATAAGCTTTTAGCATTTGAAAATCAAAACCTATTTATAACCAAAACACATGCAACAACTCTTCTTGCATGGCCTCCACCTCAAACTCCATTAGTATGTTAAAATTAGATGTCAAGTTGAGCCTGAAACACTTCATAATCCACTTAGTTAGTGGAAAAATCCAACAACTGGATTTTTCCACTATCTAGATTTTTCATAAAAATAAAATTATAATAAAACAATTTTTGACAAAAAAATATGAAATACATTTTTCATATTTTAGAAATTATTTAATTAAAAATTTTAATTAAATAAAATAAATAATTTAATATCACATATTAAATTGTCTTTGATACCTAATTTTGATTAACCACATTAATCAATTTTTTAAAATACTTTCATGCCAATATTTTATTTAATATAAAATATACTCCCCAAAAATAAATAAATAATTATTTAATTGTAAATTATATCTTCTATAAAATACAATTTTCCCTAAAGACCGAATTTGAACATTTCAAATTCTCACTTTATCTAGTTCTTCAATTTTGTCCGTAGTGAGCTAGTAAGAAGACTCGATAGACCTATAGATCATGGGCTCCAATGATCCGAGACTAACCGGTCAAACTCTTTAACCTAGTTAATCAACATTCGTTAACTAATAGGACTATTCACTATAGCCTGTAGTTGCACTCCCCTCATTGTAGATTATTTTGTATCCATTTGGTATAACCGTTATCGATAAGTTGATCCTTCACAGGTTGTTCGTAACTTCAGCTAGGTCAATTACCATGTTACCCCTGAGTTACATCTTTTCTTCTCAAGTACCATTTTCTCTCTAATGAACAATTGATTTAGGATTTTAATCACTAAATCCATTCCCTCTCAGGCCAGCGAGAGGATGAGGCCCCTTGTTCAAGACTTGAGCTCAGCCTTTAAGGGAACAACCTTTCTACTATCTCTAAAATGGAAAGGAGTGAATTCCATTTTGCAAATTCTATGTCTCTAGCTATCTACTGATAACGGACAGAAATGCACGTTATTACAACGCAAAGATATAAAGCAACGTAGGATTACATGATAAAAATACATAAAAATGTGTCCAAAAGTAATAAGTTGAGAACATTGCGATCGCATGCACCCAACGCATTAAAGCAGCTAATTTACGTATTTTGTGCAAGAAAATGCGTTGGCGCAAGGCAGAATTACGATCCAAGGAATTCAGCATCCGAGCGCATTAAAAGATTGCAACTGCAAGGCTATGCGATCGTTTGCTTTCGCAAAAATTTGCTCAAGAAGGTGGCTGCATAGAGACGGCGCATCAACGTTAAAGCTTAATAAATCATGATGGGACAGAAAGTTGATGACGGTTGATTCTGAATTTAGTTGACAAGTCGTTAACGACACACTGTAGCAAGTACACTCAACTTTTTAGTGACAATTAATCAGAACATCAGACAGATAATTAATGACATCCCATCAGTGCAATCATTTGAGAGAAAAGCAATTCACCCTGAAGCTCTATAAATAATGAAGGCTACCTTCGTTAAAGGGGTTCCGCTATTCAGAATTTACAGTCTTCTTCACCATATACTTAGTTAGCCGTAGCCTGTAATTTTATATGCTTAGAAGGCGGAGGCGAGAGAAGAGAGAAGACGCCGAAAGACCATCCTGGTTAGCTCAGAAGAGTGTCGGGAAGCGTTGAGAACAGAGAGAGGGCTGACTCTTGCAGAAGCAAGAACTTCTTTTGGGCAGAGTAGAGAAAACTCAGTGTAAAAGCCTTGGGACGCAAGACATTGCTACGAGATTCTTTATCCTTATTTTCCATTGTCATTTTGTATTCCGATCTTAGTTATAAAATGGAATTTGCATCTCTACATCTGCTCACTCTCTTTACATTACACATGTGTAACTAAACTGTCGAATGAGTTGAGAAGCACTTAGCTAGTATAACCTGAGATCTTCACTTTATGTGATCATCTTGTATTATGTATGTGTCATTCGTCCTTTAGAGATGCTCGGGAGGGTGGACTAAGGATAGAATCTAGACTTGGAAAAGTCAGATTAGAATCTTGGCTCGGGAGGTCAAATTAGAACTGCATAATCAAGAGATAGAAGCTTAGGAATAAGTTCTTTTTGCTATTAACGCATCGCATGCACCCTAGAGATAGGATATGATGGTATGCGATCACCTTGTACCTGTGTGCATCATTCATCATCGCATAGGCAAGAAATAGAGACTTAGAAATAAGTCCTATAGGCATCATCACATCATCGCATGCGTCCTAAAACTAGGAACTATAGCATTTGCATTGGAAGATGAATTGTTGTTGTATGTGTGTAGCATGATCACATAGCTTGAACACAATCTCAGGAAGCACTAGCTAAATACCTTCTCAACCCGTTCCCCCGCATACTCATTGTAACTTTCGTGTTATTAACTCTTTTCTCAAGTCCACCGCATAGAATATATACCTTAAACAAACATACCAACCAATCATTGTGTTATTTGTCATCACAAAGAAATCTGAAATCACCATCGCATACGTCTCCATAGTCCCCGTGTTCGACCTTGGGCTTACCAGGCAGCCTAGTAAAATTTATATTTGGATTTTTCTAGGAAAACTTGCATGCACAACGTGCACACAACCATCGCAATATACACCATTGTTTCATCACAATAACAACGCATCATCTACTCGGTCTTATCCCTGAAATGGGAGGCATATTGAGCAACGTTATTGAGCTTACCTTCACCTATGCAGATAAAAGGATAATCTCGAATAAACAAGAGTTCATAAACAACTTAGGATTTATATCACGTTATCTAAGTCATCAATAAGGGAAATTAATCAGTGTTAACCGTAAACGGTGTTAATACGTAACAGTGATTATTTCATGGTCAATCTTACACAATCTCATCGTGTAGAACACCCTCACTCACATATCTCTACATGAACAAACTGATTACATCATTTATGACACTTTACAACATTTGTAACAATCATAAAGCAGGTCGTATTCAATAATATCTCAAGAAATAGGTATCCAACCTAATCCAAGTACTATAGACTGTTTAGGCTATTATACTCGAACTTGATCCAGTTTATGCTTCCACATGAAGTCCAAGTATTCATGACAATAACCAATGGTTTGTAGTTTATTAGATTTAGAGCTAAACAATCAATTCATTTTCATTTAACAACATGTGTCTGAATAAACTTCATATATGTTTACTATTTACAAACTATGAGTTTTAGGACATACCACCCAACAAACTCCCACTTGGACTAAAATCCTAGTGGTTACAACAAATGAGTACTGTGAGAGAAGTCTAAATGCAATAAACTAGGGCATTCCATGCCCACAATTTCTCCCACTTGCCCTATTTATTCTACTCATAGTTCTAAACTCTTCAGGTTTCCCTCGAAAATCGTAGCTGGGAGAGCCTTTGTAAATAGATCAGCAATATTGTACTCAGACGTTATTTGTCTCACAATAACGTCTCTTCTTAGCACGATCTCTCTGATGAGATGATACTTGCACTCAATATATTTTCCGTGCTTATGGTTTCTAGGTTCTTTGGAGTTCGCTACTGCCCTACTATTATCAGAATACAAAGTGATTAGTAGATGCATATCTGGAACAACTTCCAGATTAGCTAGAAACTTTCTAAGCCATGCTGCTTCCTTGGCTGCTTCACATGCAGCAACATATTCTGCTTCCATTGTGGAGTCTGTAATGCAGCTCTACTTAATACTTCTCCACACTATTGCTCCTCCATTTAGAGTGAACACCGGTCCCGAAGTAGATCTCCTAGAGTCTATATCGGTCTGAAAATCAGAGTCAGTATATCCTGCAAGAATTAAATCCTTATTTCCATATACGAACACATAGTTTCTCGTTCTTGTAAATACTTAAGGACATTCTTAACAACAGTTCAATGTGTATAACCAGGATGAGACTGATACCTACTGACAATACCTACCGCAAAGCATATGTCTGGACGAGTACATAGCATTGCATACATCAGACTTCCAACTATTGATGCATAGGCAACCCGTCTCATATCCTCAACTTCTTGAGGTGTCTTAGGACATTATTCCTTTGACAAATGTATTCAATTCCTAAAAGGTCAAAGACCTCTTTTTGAATCCTGCATCTTAAACCTAGATAACACCTTGTCTATATAAGATGTTTGAGACATAGTTAACGTTCTGTTCTTTCGGTTTCGAACTATTTGAATCCCAAGAACATACTACGCCTCTCCCAGATCTTCCATCTGAAATTGGGTTGCTAGCCAATTTTTTATGTCAGTTAGGTTTCCTACATTATTCCTAATAAGTAGGATATCATCTACATAGAAAACTAGAAATGCGATAGTGGAGTTGGTGATCTTTTTGTATACACACAATTCATCAACGTTCTGTTCAAAGCCATAAGATTTGGCTACAACATCAAATCTTAAAATCCATGATCTGGATGCCTGTTTCAATCCATGAATAGATCTCTTCAGTTTGCAAACCTTTTGCTCCTAATCCTGTTCAATGAACTATTCTGGTTGGACCATATAAATACTCGCTTCAAGATTGCCATTTAGAAAAGCAGTCTTGACATCCATTTACCAAATTTCATAATTATAAAAAGTGACAATGGTTGAGAGTATCCTTATTGATTTAATCATAGCAACAAGTGAGAAGGTTTCTTCATAGTTTATCCTTTCAACCTGGGTATAATCTTATCCCCTCTTCATAGTCTATACCTTCCCCGTACGGTCTCTTTTACGCTTGTAGATCCGTTTACAACCAATAGGTCTTACATCATCAGGTTTATCTACAAGTTCCTAGACTGAATTAAAGTACGTAGACTCTATTTCAAGGTCCATGGCTTTGATCCACTGATCTCGATCAACATCATCTATTGTTTGTTTATATGTTAATGGATCCTCTAAGCCATCATCAGGTATGGTGACCTTGGTTTCAGTTAAACCCATATACACGCTGTCTCACAACCCTCTCACTATGTCGAGGTTCTTTCAACTCTTATGTAGGATTCTATGGACCAGATGTCCTTGATCTATCAACAACTTTTATTGATGAGCGAGCCTGATCAACAACTTTTGTTATCCATCTGTAGCATCTTTTGAAATCTCTTCCAATAACAGTTTACTGTGGGGTTTATGATCTCGTATGTGGTCTTGCTCTAGGAATGAGGCCTTTGTCGATTCAATTACCTTATCATCTTGAGGATCATAAAACTGACCACCTCTTGTTTTTCTAGGGTAACCCACAAACAGACATAATTTTGAATGATGTTCCAATTTCTTAGGATTTTGCACCAACGCGTGTGTTGGGCAATCCCAGATCCAAAAATGACGTAAACTAGCTTTACACCATATCCATAACTCATAAGGTGTTTTTGAAACACTCTTAGAGGGAACATTATTCAAAATGCAAACTGTAGTCTTTACTGCATAGCCCTAGAACGAGTTAGGCAACTAAGCATAACTCATCATGGATCGAGCCATGTCTAACAAGGTTCTATTTATCCATTCAAATTCACCATTCTGCTGAGGCGTTTTTGGTGCAGAGAGTTGTGACTGAATCCTGTGTTCTATCATATAGTGCTGGAATTTAAAGTCCAAATACTCCCCACCTCGATCTAATCGAAGTGTCTTAATAGATTTCCCTAATTGGTTCTTAACCTCGATCTTAAATTCCTTGAACTTTTCAAGAGCTTAAGACATATAATGAATTAGGTAAATGTAACCGTACCTTGAATAATCATCAATAAAGCTAATGAATAATCATCAATAAAGCTAAAGACTTACAACAAAGGTCCAAATGCACGGAGATGCAGGGCTTTGCACCACATGCCAACGGATCATTCATGAATATAGCATATGTTTGCAGAACCCAAAAACTGCTGACGACAAACAAATTTGCTATAACTATGGAAACAAGGAGCCAGCAAGCATTATGTAATGAAATATTTCCTCATTAATTATTTAGCATCCGTTTGTTTGCAAGTGCTTAAACGCCATCCCAGTCAACTATAAGAAAACGAGTTCACAAAAAGCTTATGATTTCTCTCCTTTGCTCTCTCTCTTCGTCTCTCGTGGTAATACAAAGGCAATATCTATCATTTACAGTTCTGTTTCCCACGTGCTCGTAGCATAAATAAACACCTTAAACAGATCATCGTATAATTGAAACATTGTTTTCTTTCATCGAACTTGATCTCCAATATTTAAGCGCCTGGTACGACCTGTTCACTAGAAAAATATGAGGTTGTTTGGTCCTTCGTCTTGATCAACCGCGAAATAGAGGGTCAATATTTTTAACGATTGAATCAACGTAGTTTCAAACATGTTAGAATTTGAAACTAGAACTGTCGTTTGTAATGAACGTGAAAAATTGTTGATACGATTTAATGCGTGCTTTCTCGTATACATTGAGAGATAAACGTATAGCATAAGGAATTTCGTCCAACGTATGAGAAATTTCAAGGTAGTGATGAAAGTTGTTCAAAAGACGCTAACTATAGGTCAAACTAAAATGTTACTCGATAAGCTTCTATGACAAAAGGGTCGAATACTTGAAAGTAGGGGACTGCGTTGATCCAAACAAGAGTGTACGAGCTAAATTCCCATTAGACTAACCATTAAAATAAAATATTTTGTTAATGTTGTAGTGTAAGATTTTAACGAACAAATGAATCAATCATAGACATACCCTAAAATTCACGAAAATCAATGATCGAAAACTTGTGCGATCTTCTTGGATTCCTAAAACTTTAATATAATTTTAAAAGTTAACATTTAGGGAGCGAGTAATAGTAGAACATATCCAATTTGTTCTACTGATTATTTTGTGAAAATAAAAGTTTTATCTTAATTACGAGGTTCATAAGATATACATTAGCGTAACATGGTTCAAGAAATAATTATAAAAGTAAAAGTTTATTTTACAAATATTTTATACGTAGTTTTATAATTTGCGACGATTGTTCTTTTGTTACATATGAATGAGTAAAAGAAGTAATATGTGTTTAAGGAAAAAACACAACACGTCTAATGTAAAATATGAATTATCTATGTGGTACTAAAATTGAAAACTTCCTATAAGAAACCCCTCTTTCCTTTATCATAGACAAATTAACATAAATACTAGTTTCTATTTCCCTAAAATTAAGTAATAATATTGAAAACATAATTAAAACTTCATTAATTAAAAAGTTATAACATGGAACACTTTTTTTTTTTGTTCAATCGGTTTCCAAATTTTGATGTCCAGTCGGTTTTTTTTTCCAACACACCTAATAGCACCAATTTATGCCAACCAAAGAAAATGTTATTCATTTCTTACGTTTTTTTGTCACACGTTAAAACAATAACAACAACAATAAAAATAATAATAAATGAAATACACGCCGTTTTTTTTTACAACCAAATGATCCAACACTATATTGCTTTGCTCCAACCCTATATATATACACTATTTCTAGCAATTCCCATTCATTCCAATACAGAATAAAAGGCACCAAGCCTTTATATTCTTGTCTCTCCCTTTGTCTTTCAACGACGCCTTAAAAATGGGTTCGTCTCTAGCACGTGCACTAGCTTTGTTAATCCTATTTTTCACTAGCCTAAATGCCATTCAAGGAGCATTCTTAATTCCACCAGAAACTACAGTCACAATTGTCAACCAAATTGAATATGGCATACCAGTCGATGTTCACTGCAAGTCTAAGAACGACGACCTTGGAGTGCATACCCTTTCGCTTGGACAAAGCTACTCGTTCAGGTTTAGACCCAACCTCTTGGGGACGACGTTGTTTTATTGCAGCTTCGTATGGACTGGAGAACACCAAGTCTAAGGTCCAAATGCACGAGCTCTAAGGTTTCTTTGGCTTGAAGACCTTTCCTTCGAGACATGACTCATACGGCGATAAAGAGTTATCTTCCAACTCTTTTAGAAGTCCACTTTTAACCAATCTCCCAATCCTATTGAGATTAATTTGACCAAGTCTCAAGTGCCAAAGTTAGGACTTTGAGAAATGTGTTGCCTTTTTCCTTGAGTTTCAGCTATTTTATACATTTTTGTGTTATATACAGCTTCAACTTTAGATAGTTTTAACTTGTATAAGTTACTTTCTAAGTTTGCAAAACAAATTTGTATATCTCTTTTTGTAATGACTGCTTCATTATGACCTCACATTGTACAAACGTTCCAAAAAACATGAAATTGATATCAAATTTCTTCTACAAGAAGGTTCATAAAGAACATTTTCTAAATAGAGATATCTATTTCTAAAAGTTAATTTAACCACTTCCACTGCTTTCACTGAGATACGCTCCCCTAATCTAACCCGGAGAGTAATCTCATCTTCTTCAAGCTGCCTCTAGGAACTAGTTTTCTGAGTAGAAAAACAAACATGATTAGTGGCGCTTGAATCCAGTATCCAGGTAGAACCTTCATTCTCCACTCTACATGTTTCAATAACTAGTAAATCTAATTTACCTTCTTTTTCTTTTTCAAATTTGTGTGTAGCTGGAGCCTTCCGTTTCCCAAGTTTCTTTCTTTCTTTTTTTTTTTTTTTTTTCTTTTGAATACCTTTATTCTTAGAGAAAGAAGGGTCAAATTTACTCCCAGAAGACGAATCTTTCTGGAATTTCCTTTTTGAGGTGGAAGCAACATTTTCTTCTGTCTATGAACCTTTATTTTTCAATAACGATTCGTAAATCTGGAGTTTGTTGACAGATGTACAGTTGTCTAAACAGGCCCTACAAGAGTCCATGGTCTCTCTTGCAGTAGCTAACTTCTCGTGTTTCTTAGATAGTACATAAGATATACTAGCTAAAATATAAACCTGAGCCTTCTCATTAGCTTTGGCCCATTTGTAATACTCATCCCCAACTATTCGGCTTGCGTTGGAACTAGTATCGTGTTGATCTTCAATTTTCAAGTTTCGTAATTATCACCGTTAAGATTTTCTAAAGCTAGCAGTTGTATAATTGATGTTATCATTGTTTAAAAGTAAACAATTTATTAGTGAATTGATTAACTTTAATTTTTAATCCAATTTATTAGGCAAATAATAATGTATCCATACTCATTCTTCTTTTGTTACGATACTTTAGTGAGTCAGGATAGCCCTCACCGAAGGGTAGTCGACTACTTCTTCACTAAATCAAGACATTCTTGACAAAATACTAATACCAGTATAACTCTTATCCTTATAGTACTTAGTTACCGTTTATTTGGTCAAGAACTTTACTAACACTTAGTAAGTCTTGTAAGTGTAAAATCGCCATTTTCGAATTACAGAGTTTGTAAGCAAACAAGCCCTTGAAGGAGAAACAATTGTTTGAAAATGGACCTAAGTACCTCTATCCATTTTTGGAGTTCACAATGTTCTGAATCCTATGTGACAATCCTCTGAAGGGATTGCCACGATTAACGACTAACTAGTGCCACCTAAAATGACAATAGGCGCAACATTGAAATCTCACGGTGTGATCTAATGGAAGAGACCGTAGGACATGTTGACACACACCCTTCACCCACTTACTATGAACTACTTCTCATATTCACCTTGGTATTGACCCATGAAAACACTTTCTGAAGGGAGGTTACCCAAATAGCAACTTGAAGTCGAGCATAGATCTCACGGTGTAAACTCTTAGGGACGTGAGAGCTGTTAGGTTGTATGTCCTAAAACTCGCAGTTTGTAAAGTTAAACATATTCTATTATCAATAAAGATGTTATTCGATATTACTTCAATAAAATTGTTATTGAAATCAATAAATTGCACTTATACAGTATAAATCCAATAAACTAAGATCCATGGCTATTATATGAATACTTGAACTTTATGTGGAGACATAAAAGTGGACCAGATTCTAGTAAATAGCCAAAATGGTCTACAGTATACGAATAAAGTTGGGTGCGTTACTTTGGTAACACTATTGGATGCAACCCACTCTGTAATTATTACAAGTTGTTGTAAAGGTACTGCAAATGAAGTGATACTGATTCGTTCATGTATTGACATAAGGAGTAGGGGTGTCCTATGCAATGAATTTGTATAAGATCGGACCAAGAAATAAGTCACTCTTACTTTGTAACGATGTTTACTATTTAATGCTGACTATTTCGCTTAGATGACCTAGGTAACTCGATCTTAATCCTGAGCTAGCTATGAACTCCTCTTTATTCGGGATTATCCTTAAATTTTCATAGGTGAGGGTTGGCTTAACAACGTCGACTCAATAAGCCTCCTATTTTAGGGGTAAGATCAGGTAGATAGTAGGGGACATAGAGTGCAATAAGAAATTCGAGTGCAATAAGAAATTCACGCCTACCCGCTTCAGGGATAGAAGAAAGGTTGTTCTCTTAAGTACTGAATCTAGGTCTTGAACAAGGAGCCTCACCTTCTCTTTGGCCTGAGAAGGATCCAGTTTAGTGATTGGATCACAAACCAATTGTTCATTAGAGAATCAGTGGAAGTTAAGAAGCAAGACGTAATATCAGGGGTAAAACGGCAAATTGACCCAGCCGTTATTATGAACAACTTGTGAAGGCTCGACATACTGATTATGGTTAAATCAAGTGGATACAAATATATCTACAGTGAGGAGAGTGCAACTATCGAGTTATAGTGGTATGACTTGATAGTTAATGAATACTAATCAATTTGATCTAAAGGATTTTAGCCAATTAATCTTAAATCGTTGGAGTTCATGATCTGTAGGTCCATAAGGTCCCTCTACTAGCTCGTAAAACATGAACACTTTGAATTAATGAACTGACTGAATTTAGAATGATATCAATTTGAATTGTTCAAATTAAATCTCAATTTGAAAATGTTCAAATTGAAATTAGGGTTTGAATTTGAATAAGTTCTAATTCAAAATTAGGGTTTTATATAATTGTATTTGATATAATTAAACGTTTAATTGGATGAAATTAAACAAAATTGGAGAGTTTATAATATTTAAATATTGATTTAAATATTAATTACATGAATAGGATTCATATTTAAAATTAGGTATGTGATTAATTTAATATTTGATATTAAATTATTTAATTAATTAAAAGGCAAATTAATTTTTCAATTTCAAATTCAATTTAAGAAATTGAATTTTGGTGTTTTAAATTTAATTAATTATGAATTAATTAAATCAACTTTTAGTTAATTTTAGAATTGATTAAAATTTGAAATTGAAAAATGAAAATTTGGTTTAAGTGGAATATCCCACAAAACACACCTAGTAGGAGGTGCTCTTAGAATCACACACAAATCCCACTGACTTAGCAACTTGAAGCTGACATTTATGGAGTTCAATAATGCTTGCATGTAAAGGCTGAATAAAAGACATCAAACTTTGTCGAGTCTTTAGTGATTGAGTAACTGAAAAAGGTTCTCTGTAACTTTCTTCTTCTCTCTTCAAACCCACATAATTTCCTTTACAAATTCACTCAATTTGGAGTTCCACTACTCAAATTGAAGGCTTAGAATAGTAGACAAGATCTCTTGGTGGTTCACTGAATAATTGGAGTTTAATTCATGCGAATAGCAGCTTGGAATTGGGGGGATTCATCAAATGTATATTGAACTTGAAACTCTCTCCTGATTTTTGTCAAAGCATGCTTTTAGAACTCAAATTAAATGTAATTAGAGTGTCTATTGATTCTGCTTTTCTCCGCTGCATGTTAATTTACTCTTTCAAGAGCTAGAAATAATATATCTCATATATTATTAATCTCCCACTGAAGTGTTCTTATAAAATTGGGTACTGGCTTGGTTATTAACTGACTAATATTATACAACCTAAGTCTAGGTAATTTTTCCTAGTATGACTTTTATACTGATATTTAACCTATGATGTCTAAGTGATAAACCAATGTTTATTGTTTACAAACTACGAGTTTTAGGACGTACAACCCAATCGGATTCATATCCTAACTCTTAGCACCTGGTACACCTCAGCAAAAATAGTGTATCAAAAAGAAGAAATAGAACCTTGTTGGACATGGTTCGGTCTATGATGAGTTATGCTCAATTACCTGATTTTTTTTTGGGGTCATGGAGTAATAATTGTAGTGTATATTTTGAACAAATGTTTTATCCAAAAGTGTTTCTGAAACTTCTTTCGAATTATGGAGAGGCCATAAAGGTAGTTTACGATACTTCAGGATTTGGGGTTGTCCAACATATGTGCTTGAGGAAAATCTAAAGAAATTGGAACCACATTCAAAATTATACCTATTTGTAGGCTATCTGAAGGAAACGAGAGGTGGTTACTTCTTTGATCCTAAAGGAAATAAAGGATTTGTATCGAAAAATGTTACATTTTTTGAAGAGAGTCACATCAGGGAGCATAAATCGTACGGTAAAGTTGTTTTAAATGAGTTTTGGAATGAAACTATTGAAACTTCAACAAGAATTGTTGAAAAGGCTAGTATATCAACAAAAGTTGTTGTTGTTGGCTCATCTAGTTAAGCACATCCTCCTCAAGCGTTGAGTATGCCTCGATGTAGTGGGAGGGTTACAAACCAACCTACTCACTGTATGGGTTTAATAGTGTAACGCCCGGATCCTTACACCTTATGATCCGACCGCTACGACATGCATACTTAGACTTTTCTATCATGAGATGAGTTTTGGGTGAAATTTCAAAGAATATATCTAAATTTTATTAATTAGATAGAAAAACTATATAGAAATTTATTTATCAAAACACCAGGATCCATAAAACATTAGCGTGGTGGTACAAATGCATGTGTCTATAATAGTGAGTTTGATGGTTGGCCATTTGAGCGACGTCTAACTCTGCCCTCTACGCTGTGTTCTTACCTACAAAGTCTGTAAAAATATAGGATGAGTACATAATATACCCAGTAAGTAGTTCTCACGTAGGGTAGTGACCAAATGCACAATCACAAGCAACATGTCATGAAAACATATGATTGGGATCGAAAACGTATAATAACATGTGGTGGTCGGTTATGCTTCCAACATAAATCTCTCCGCCCTGATAGGAAGATGAGGACCTAAGCGAAACTAACCCATCTGATGATTAGCGGGTCATGCAGTCAGTAGGGCCAGAGTCGCATTCAACATCAACCATTAGCATAAACGTTATGCTTCCAACATAAATCTCTCCGCCCTGATAGAAAGATAAGGACCTAAGCGAAAACTAACCCATCTGATGATTAGCGGGTCATATAGTCAGTAGGGCCAGAGTCGCATCCAACATCAACCATTAGCATAAACGTTATGCTTCCAACATAAATTTTTCCGCCCTGATAGGAAGATGAGGACTTAAGCGGAAACTAACCCATCTGATGATTAGCGGGTCATGCAGCCAGTAGGGCCAGAGTCGCATCCAACATCAACCATTAGCATAACCATAAGATTAGACTGGAAGCATAACTTACACCTAATTAAAACTTGGTTTTAACGTAATCGTGAACAAACATAATGCATGGGGTCCCTTGTAGAGAAACGTGTTCTAAACATGTAATGCAATATAACAATTAACATAACCATGCAACGTAATAAAGGTATACTACCATAGAACATTTAAAGAGAGGGTGAGATAAACTACTTACCTTGACGGTGATATAATTATTCCTTATTATTCTTTATGATTTGATCAGTAGAGCTTTCCCTTTCTAAACTAGAAGGAAATTTGGACAGCATTTTACCCGAGCTTTTCTCTTTTAATCTTACAGAACTTCCTCACTCACACTTACTTTTTCACACGATTCTTTGTTACTGAGATTTGTTTGAGAATGGGTTAAATCTTCGGCAAAGGGTCCTATTTATAGTAGTTTTCAGCTCTTCTCAGTGTGATAAATCATCGTACAGGTGGCTTCTTTAAAATTACTTATGGTTTATGGATTCCTCTCAATAAGACACCTAATCTTGGCTAACGTTTGCCCTTACGTCATCATTCTTTGTTTGTATTCAATTTTAGGGTTTTTCCATGTATAATCTATAAGATCGTGGCCAAATTCAATGCATAATTCGCGCTTCTGTCCAAATCTCGCTCACTCTACTCTTAAAATCTCGCTCTCTCCTGTTTTCTCGCTAGGAATTTACTCTGTCCAGCTTTCTTGCTGGAAATCCCGCTCTCTCCACTCTCGCTCTCAAATTTTCTCTTCCGTCTCGCTCTCTCCAACTTTCTCGCTCTCGCTCCCGCTCCTGCTCTTTCCTACTGTCTCGCTAAGAATAGCTCTCTTTACTCTCGCTCTCTCCAACTTCCTCGCTACAATTCTCGCTCTCTCCAATTTTCCTTCAATCTCGCTCTCTCCAAGGATCTCGCTTTCTCCACTCTCGCCAACCTCAATCTCGCTAGCATCGCTCGCTGGGTTTCTCGCTCACAAATTCTTTCTTCGATCGCGCAGCTCTCTTCTCAGAATCTCGTTTTCTCCAGTTTTCTCGCTGGTGTGGCTCTCGCTCTCTCCCACTTTCTCGCTCCCGCTCGCTCCCTTATTCATTATCTTTTGGATAATGAATAAATTTCCAATTTCAAATTTATTTATTTATTTATTATTTTATTTTTTTTCCTTCTAAATTTCCACCCCTTTAAATAAAATTTCGTCCTGCTTATTATTTGACATTTAATTTCCTGTATGCGTACAAATCTGGGTCGTTACAAATAGAAACCATAGCCGTCATATCAAATGATGAAGTTGAGGATCCATTGTCCTACCAGGCAATGAATGATGTGGACAAGGATGATTGGGTTAAGGCCATGGATCTAGAAAGAAGTCTATGTACTTCAATTCTATATGGGGTCTTGTAGATCAACTTAATGGGGTAAAATCTATAGGTCGCAAATAGATCTACAAGAGGAAAATGGGTGTAGATAGTAAGGTGCAAACCTTAAAGGTTAGACTAGTGGGAAAGGTTATACTCCAGGTTGAGGGAGTGGACTATGAAGAAACTTTCTCACCCATTGCTATGCCTAAGTCTATCTGGATTCTCTTGTCCATTGCCATATATTATGACTATGAAATTTAGCAAATGAACTTCAAGACTGCCATTTTGAATCGTAGGAGACCATTTATATGCAACAACCAAAAGGATTCATTAAATAAGGTCAAGAGAAGAATGTTTACAGGCTTAATTGATCCATTTATGGATTGAAACAAGCATCTTGATCTTTGAATATAAGATTTGGTAAGGTGATCAAGTCTTATGGCTTTGACTAGAATGTTGATGAGCCTTGTATCTACAAGAAAATCATCAACAGTTTAGTAGCTTTCTTAGTGTAGTATATGGATGATATCCTACTTATTGGGAATGATGTAGGTCTACTGACAGATGTAAAGAAATGGCTAGCCATCCAATTTCAAATGAAATATTTGGGTGAGGCGCAGTTTGTTCTAGGGATTCAGATCATCAGGAATCGTAAGAACAAAACATTGGCCTTGTCTCAGGCATCGTATATTGACAAGATGCTTGTCAGATATTCGATGCACTATTCCAAGTTGGCTTTATTACCTTTCAAGCATGGAATAGTATTGTCTATGGAACATTATCCTAAGACTCCTCATAAGGTTAAGGAATTGAGAGGGACTTTTCATGCATCGATTGTTGTCCGCCTTATGTATACCATGTTGTGCAGTAAAGATTGTCAATAGACATTAGTCCAATCCAAGATTTGATCATTGGACCACAATCAAGACCATCCTCTAGTATCTTCAAAGAACGAGAGACTACATGCTTGTGTATGACACTAAGGATTTGATCCTTACAGGTTACATTGACTCTGATTTTCAGACTGATAAGGATTCTAAGAAATCCACATCAAGATTAGTGTTCACTCTTAACGAAGGAGTTGTGGTTTGGCAAAGCACAAAGCAAAGTTGCATTTGTTGACTCTACCATGTAGGCATAGTACGTAGCTACTTGTGAAGCTGCTAAGGAAGTTGTTTGGCTCAGGAATTTTTTGACAGACTTGGAAATTGTTCCTGACATGTCAAATCCCATCACCCTTTATGGTGATAATAGTGGTGGTGTGGTAAATTCAAGGGAGCCTAGAAGCCACAAGAGAGGAAAGCATATTAACTGCAAATATAATCTTATCCGAGAGATTGTGCATCGAGGAGACATGGATAGAAAATTTTAAATTAATACGAATAAGGTCATATTAAAACTATTGGGTTCATTTTCATTTCTACGCTGAATTAAAATGGATAAAAGAATGCATATAGTCAAATAACATATTTTATATGTTCGAGGTTATGTCATTTTCTCTTAGGAGTTTTGGTTTTAATTACCGATATAAATGAAAAGTTTTGATAAATAAGTTGCTTGAAAAAATGTCATCAACACTTGTAATGGCAGTGTATTTTTAACTTTGTCTTTTATTTAGGAAATATTCTCAAAAGGTTGTTGCCGATTCATGAAATGTTCATGAATTATAAATGAAGAGATAGCTTACTTTTATCATTTGGATAACATACAATGTGTCTAGATTAGCAGATAAAATTATGACAAAAACATATTGTATGTTAAAGTCATGGGAAACTAAATGGCTAAAAAATTAAGTATTATCTGAGTCCAAGAAAAATTTCTATGACTAGAGTCAATAAGGAAAAAGTTTTCAAATTAGCTTGGGATGTCATACGACGAGGAATTTTAGAAATACCTCAAAAAGGAAGAGAATCAAGAATAAAATAAATTTGATTTACTAAGTTCTTGGTGGAGAATAAAGATTCATACCTTGATAGTTGAATATGGATTCATTGTCATAATTTTTTCTTTTATTACAATTAAACTATGTTTCTTGGCAAATACTTAAATTAGTAGAATAACTTTTACTAGTTGGTAACAGAAAGTTCATCTCAGTTAAAGTAGTGGGAGACATTAAAATATCGTTTATTTATGTTGAATTTGGTGTTTTTATCACCATAAGTTAAATTCAATTTCTCCCGACTTTATTTCTAAATAATTCATAGAGTATGAAATGTTTTAAGTGATAAGGCATGTTTTCAAAAGTTATTTGAACATATGTTCAGCTTTAAATAAATACATTTGAATACTAATCTAAGAGATAGTGAGGATTAATGAATCCATAAAGAAAAACAAATTCTTTTTTTCCCATAAGGATACTTTTTTTTGGTATTTAAATGACAGTTACGGGTAATTTTTTAAGAGTTAGAGTTATAGTATTATTACGTGTCAAAATTCTTGCTTTTCATGCAAGAGTGGCATTGAACCTTATTAGATAAGACTAATTGGCCAAAGAATCCTTTGGGCTTATGCATCTTGACTCAAGTGATCTAGTGACTGAAAGAGTAAGTCCGACATCATAAATATGTCAATAATATAATTAATGAGTATTTATGAGTAATGTAACTTAAGTCTTATTTTATTTGAAATGTTCAAAAGAAATTAGATTAAAGTTTACGTCATTTAGACAAGTATACTGTGGCATTATGATCAGATGATTAGTATAGAAAATCTATTGTACTATACCTAAGTGATAGAAATGAAATTAGATCTCAACCTCAAGCATTAGGTAAAATTTGGATGAAATTGTGCTGCAATAGAAGAAATGTAGCCTTGTTAACCTTAGTACATGTTCAGTACTTTGTTAAACATAATCCTAATCTTTTGAAAATCATATTGATACCAGACTCCACCAAGGACATGTAATGGAGATAGCAATTGTGAACATTGTTTCCTCCAAAAATGTTTGAGAAACAATTTTGGATTATAAAAGTGTTGTAAAATCGGTTTACGACATTTCAGTATTTGGGTAAGTTGTGATACTTGTGTCAAAACAAACCCATAACAAATATGCTTGGCAAAAAAAATGTTAAAAAATACACCTAAATGTAGGTAGTCCTTAAGGAGTTATAAAATGGCCTTTTATGCAGTCCAAAATAAACTAATATATTTGTGTGACAAATACAGTATTTATTAAGAATGTCGAATGAAAGGCTGGAAACCTGTAAAAAGGTTAAGTTGTGTTGACTAACTAGTTCCAAGTAAGACCACTTGCTAGTTAACAAGTGTTATTAACCATTTTTTTTCATTTGAAAGTCACATTCTAATTGTGAACCAGATAAGTCTTCATCGTGGTGGGAGAGTTATGAGATAACTCAATCTATACATAGGCTTACTTGAAGTTTACAAAATTAAATGAGAAGATGAAAACTTATAAACCTCAAAAGTAATGGAAAACTTATGAGATGACTCAACCTTTGCTATGACTTATTGGAAGTTAGATGTTATACTGGGTGACAAGAATTGAAGGGTGTTGATTAAAGACATTATGTCAAAGTCATAATACTTAAGATAAAACATGTGTACTTAATCTCAATTTGTCTTTGTAGATTTTCTTGATGGGATAAAACCTATAGAATATGAATGGATGCACAAAAGGAGACATTAAAGTGTAGAATTTGAAAATAAAAATCTTCAAGATGAGACTCTTGGCGAATGGTGAAAACTAGCACTAAAACTGGTGGATGAGATTAGACACTGAGTCAATTTTCTCACTAGTTACTATAATAGAGTCTATGCATTTTTGTTTCATTGCTGCATATGAGATATGTAAAAAAAATTAATTTTTTTATAAAAGGAAGTTCAATGCATCTACACAAATCAAGAAAATTTTCAAAGATTGAATTGCAAAAGGTTTGCAAAATTATGATGTTTATTTGAGAAATGAATATCACAGTTAGGATCTTTGAGTAGAAGGGTTTGATATAGTATCATAATCCATGACATTGAACAATGACAATGTTCTTGTACAGACAAGAAAATTAAAAGTAGGTATTTATCTCTTTTATATTGATATTTACTCATTATGAACGAAGTGAAAGTCGGTATGAAAGTTTAACTATCTAACCAATTTCAAATAGTTGATTTGAAGTGATTTTCTATATTAAATATCCACATAGAGATGTTGAGGACACGATGTTAAGTTTGTCTCATGCATCTTACATTTACAAAGTTGTTGTTGAATGTTCGATCCAATAGCTTCAGATGGAATGATAATATATTATTATAAAGTGAAGTTGATATGTCTAAGGAAAAGTTTTCTAAGACACCACAAGTGTTGAGGGGATGTAATTCTTACATGAGACTTAGATAGCATTTAATATACAATTGGTTAGTTATATCGGTTAAATCAATGGTATGATCATTGAGTTTGAAAATTAAAACTGACGAATAATGAGACGTTGGTGTATAAAAGTTTTAGATTTGATCTTCTATGAGATACACTGTCTCATACATGGATTAGAGAAATCCATGTTTTATCCTAAGTGGTGTAAATTGGCTACAAGGCAATATTTTTGCTTTTGAAGCAATAATTTGCATAGCCATGGTATATCCTTAAATATTTTAAAGTTATTTAAGATATGAATAGTCTATCCGCTTTATGGGATAGTGTGGTGCAAGGACTAAGTGTGAGATATTTGTGAACGCCAAGTTGTAAAAATAAAAACAAAATGAGAGAAACATCATGGTGGTGACCAAATGGTATTTGTTGACATAACAATTTGAATTATATAACTAGATTCTCTAGCCTAAAGTGTAAGAGGATCTCCTATAATGTCCAGGACTACGAGAAATGAGTCTAGTACACTAGAGTACGTGGGAGAGAATATTGGATATGGAATATGCCCTAGGTTACATGTCTCATCGACTTATGTCTCACCGGCTTTCGTGCAAGTGGGAGATTGTTGTGATATATGCTCTAAAGCCTTATAGTTAATAAGTTATTTGAAGGTTATTTTATGTAACTTGAACAGTTTGTGGTAAACATACAGGTTGATCATGTTCAAGTAATAACCTAAATAATCTGTAGTATATGGATAAGGTTGGATTTTTTATCCTGGTGACACTATGGATACGACGCACTTTGTAAATATTACAAGAGTTGTAAGTGTTACAAATTATTTAATTCAAATCGTTCATGTGGAGAGATGCGAATGAGGGTATTCTATACAAAGAGTTTTTATAAGACCAAACAGTGAAATGGTTAATCTCTCTTTATAACACACCATTGACTTCAGATTAACATCTCATAGAATGACCATATATAACTCAACCTCAATCTTGAGTGAGTTATGAACTTCTATCTATGAGGACAGTCCTTTTGTTTGTATGGGCGAGAGTGGCTCGATTCCCTGACTCAATTAGCTTACCATTTTGGTAATTTATTTGAGTAAGGAGCTGGAAACATAGCTACACAAGATGGAATTCATTCATTCCCGTATTTAAGATTAGTAGATGAATTGCTCCCTTAAGGGCTGATTCTGTGTCTTGAATAATGAGGCCTCACCCTCTCACTGACCTGAGAAGGATTTAGTTTATAGTTGGACTATAAACTAATTGTTCATTAGAAAAATCAGTGGTACTTAAGAAGTAAGAGATAATTACAGGGGTAAAATGGTAATTTGATCCAGTTGTAGTTACGAGCAATTTGTGAAGAGTAAAAAAATATTGTACGGTGTGAAAAGTGTAGTTGTGGGTCTTTAATAGAGTGACCCACAGTTAATGAATGTCAATTAATTCAATTAAATAGATTAATTAATCAATCTCGAGTCATTGAAGCTTCTAATCTGTAGGTCCATCAGGTCCTTCTGCTAGCTCACTAAGAGTAATACAAGGAATATATAGTTTTGGAAGAATTTGAATTGTTCAAATTCTAAGAGAAATTAAGTTAATTATATATGATACAATTAATATAATGTATATAGATACATTACATTGTAAAGTTAATTTTGAATAAGATTCAAAATTAAACTATATAATATGAGGGAATAATATTATTGAATAAGATTCAAATACTAAATAATATGAATGAAATTCATATTAAAACTATAGTATATGAGAAGAAAATACATTTAAATATGATTCAAATGTAACATTAATTAAATATATGATATTAAATTAATTAATGTTAATTAACTAGATTAATTAATATTTATTGAATTTAATTAAATTAAATATGTTTTAATTTTATTAAAAATTAACTCCCATGCAATTATAGGGGAGTTAACGTAGGTTATTGTGAGAGAAGGGAGTTATCTCCCTGACACTGCAAATGTAGAATGGTTCTACATTGTTGAAAACACGGAACAAAAAAGTTCTTCTTGCTAAAAAGATTCTCTCTTAATACTAAAAATTTCTCATCACTCAAAATTTATAGAGAAAAGGTTTCTCGACATAAAATTCTTCTCTTAATCTTCCATAAAGGTTCCCACAAACCTTTTCCTTGGTGGAGAATAGTGGGGAACACATAGTGGTGGTGTCCGGCTTGTGAGATCATTGAAGAGTTGTTGAGATCGTGACCATAGTGTGGAATTGGAGCAGATTGAAAAATTATCTTCAAAAGTAACTCTCTTCTCCTTGAATTACTTTACTGTTTAAAGCATACTTAATTAGAAGATGTGTCGCGACATCGTATGTAGTGCTACAGTGATAGGCAAAAGCACTACTGTGAAATGCACCTCAAAGCATTTATAGTTCTTGATTTAGGATAGATTCTAATATGATTTTGTTAGATTTTATGTGTTTATTAGTGGATTTTAGTGTTATGTTTGAGAAGGAGATTCAATGTCAAAGTGAGCTATACATTAAAAGGAGGGAAGAAAAAAGGAGAAAAATAGCAAGTTGCTTAAAAAATAGGACAGCCCACAGTGCTGACCCTGGTGCTATTTCCTGAGAGCTCCAACATGGAGAGTCAGTGCAGCACTGCGACAAAAGAGAAGCGATGGGGCGCGATGCAAGATTGCGTCGTGATGCTACCCAACCTCACCACAACATAGACTAAACTAGAAAAGAATTGGTTGTTTTTGGAAATCATTTTCTATATAGTGTCCTAGGGTTTTGGATGTCGAAGGAATTACACCACATCACGAATGTTAGAGCCTTACAGAGAGTTTTTAGTATAGGAAAAAGTGAGGAAAATTGCAGGTTCATTTAGAGGTCGTTCGAGATCCCAAGGCACGAATTGAGGCGAAACTGACAGGCTTCAACAATAAAGATTGCTTCAAAAGTGGTTTTTCTTCATTTCCTTTACCTTTATTTATTGTATATAATGAATGCAATATATGAGAATGCATTTGTAGTATCGATGCGTGGCTAAACAATTAGTTCTAGGTTGTTGATGAACTACTTTGTGGATTTAAGTTAATGCGCTTGTATTTTATATGGATGTTGCGTGCTTGATTGTTTCCTGATATTCTTGTGCTTATTACATAGATTAATCATAGATATATATTCTATTGGTTTCAAGAAATTAACAATCAATTAGGTTTACATGAGAAAGGATTATTATTGGAAGATATAATCTGGATTTTAGTTTTTAGATTTAAACACATCTTTAGCATAAGAATCCATAGAAATATTTTGCATGACTTAATGAAGTAATTAAGGAAATTAAAACTGTTGGACGTCTCTATCTCTTAAATTTCACCCTTGCTTAAAATATTATCACAATTTCATTCCTTAGATAAAATCGAGATAATTCGAGAATAGCTAAGTATAATCTGGGCATTTGGTCTCTAGAGGACGATATTCGAAATTTTGGTCGTTTTACTATAACTTGACCCATGTACTTGCAGTAATGTTGAGTTTAGCTCACATTACGAGGCGTTGCGGTAGGATCAAATGCCCAAGGGCTTAAAGGACAAGAGATTCGCGGCGTGTCCTGTAGCGCTAGACTATTTTTGGAAAAATCCTGCACAGTTTTGGAAAGTTTCTTCTATATAGTCTATAGTTTATTGCCGGCCACAGTCATCAAGTTTTGAAGTTTTAGAAGTCTAGAGAGAGTTGTTTCAGTAGTGTACCGAGATCTTTGATGCCTAAGTTTATTGGAGAGCATTGGAAGGTCAATTCCACACGGAGATGATACCAGAACGCCAGAATATGTTTTTCCTTCTCTTTTATAACTTAGATTCTTTTTTGTTTTTAATTCTAATTATGATTCTATCTATGGAGAAGTTAGGCTAAATTCTCATTGTTTTAGGGTTAAATGGATTTTGTGGAATATTTCTAAACACTATTGTGGATCTTGAATCTAATTTACATTAATACATTCTAGCACGACTGTCCTTAATGCTTTCGAATATTTGATCAATATTTGAATGGTTTCATGATTTAAATCCTAATTTAGCAAGTAGGTTTTAGATTAGATCATGAATGCCAGACTATCTTTAAACACACTGAAAGTAATTGGATAATGGTAGAGATTGTTAATGAAGAGTCTTAATGCTTTACTTAATTTTCTAGTTTCAAATGATTATTAATTAGTAATTAAGTAAAAGAAAAGATTGTTTTCGAAAGGGACAATCTGGATAAAAGACTTCTAGATTTAAGTATTGTGTTAATTGGTTCAAGAGTTAAAATAATTGAGTTTAGTAATTTCATGGACGAAATCTATTCCTTAGAACGGTTTCCATACTTGATCACTTTTATTGCTTTCTTAGTTTAATTCATTTAATTTGTATCACTAGTTGGTCTTCTAAATAAAATTCAAACACTCTCTGAATAGCCAAAAGATTATCAATCTGATTCCCTGAGGAGGATATTTAACCAAGGTCGTTTTAACTATATTATTACTCAATGTGTGCACTTGCACGTATCAACACATACTAGGTATTCATGCAGGTTGGCTTGGGTCAACCTAACCAAAAAAATATATAACCTACAAATCGACTTAAATTATTGGTTTTCCAAAAAATCAACCCAACTCAAACAAAAAATGTCTAACTTAACCAACTCTCACGATTGGATTAGGTAGTCTGTGTTGTTTGGGTTATCGAGTTTTTTGAACACTCTTATTATGTAGAATGTGGATACTATATGTAATGGCATGGGAAGATTTAGACTAGAGGGCATACTCGTCTTTAAACAAGTCTTACTTAGTTAGGCTAGTAATCAGGGACACTTTATTTTTTACGAAGTGTTTGTCTGACACCAACACACTCGAACACGTGTCAGACACGCAATTTGAATGTCTTTTTTCTTTTTTCAATTAGACACTTTAAGGGGCACACATGGACACACAAACATCAACCCATATATTCTTTTTTAGTTTTCGATAAGCCCAGGCCTAATCCATTTATATTCTATTTAATAAAAAGTTAAAAACTAAAGAAACCCTAAAGTAGTTAATAATTTCTTTCCCTTTTCTTCTATAAATGACCTCTGCTGCTACCTCGTCGGACCACCGCCACTACTTTGCCATCCGTATCTAACCCTTCTGTCGTCAAACGAACAACTCTGCTACTTGTGTAAAGTTTTTCTTTTTTCTAATTAGTTTTTTTCGGTCACTGAATTTTTTAATTAGATGATCTGTTTGTCGGTGAAAAATTAATAAAGAATTTTAAACAATATCTACACATATTTATTTTTAAAAAAAATAAGTGTGTCCCCAACATGTCCATGTCCTACATTTTTAGAAATTGGTGTGTCACCATATCGTATTGTATCATGTTTCATGTCTGTGTCTATGTTTATGCTACCTAAGACTTTCAATGGGAGACACTTTAGCAATTACTACATTAATGCCTAGATTTTTCCTCTCTTTCAGAGATCACATCTTCCTTATATCATAAATAATTCTCTATTGTTGTCACGTGAAGGTCAAGTGCATTTTTTCATTTCAAATTTTAGAATCAGCAGTTGGTGTCATTTGTGGGGAACAAAAATTTTTTATAGTATCTTCAAAGAAGAATAAAGATTGAGTAACAAGACTATTATGAACCATCAACGGGAAGAGGATGAGAATTATTAAGATCGCCATCCTAAAAAAGTTGTGAATCGAGGTGAAACTTCTCGGGTCCTCGAGATCAACCCTCCCAATTTGATCTCTCTTCAATTCAGGTCAAATGAGGGTTGACCCAAGGTCCCGATGGTAATGCTAATTGATAGCATCCAAAATGTGTTATCTTAGTGCCTCTAATCTCGTTCGTTTATGATGTTTAATGTGCTTATATGATTATATTTGTAGGATCTCGACCAGTTCATGCATTCGGGAGTGTTACGGACTATTCAACGTTAATTTGAAGCAATTCGAAGCTAAAAGAGTAAATGGACTTCAAATAGATGAAAAATTATGAAAATACCCCCAATAGGCCGACGCAGCGGCACTAAGCGCGGTGCAAATTCCAAAAGGCACCATTTTGGTGCAACATTGCGATGCTGCCTATGGCACCGTGACGCTGCGGAGGATCAGGATGCGCACGCAAGTGCGACTCTATATATGCGACATCATCATTGTAAGGCAGAAATGAACATCAATTCAGCCCCAGTCGAATTTCTTCCCCTTTTCTTCTCTTTCACATATATTTTTCTTCCTTTCCTCTCATGTAACTGATAAAGATGACCTTGGATCTTGTCTTCCTTTCCCCACATTGGGAAGGTAAGTTCTAAGGCTTCTAGTTTAGAAGATTTTGGAATGAACTCTATATAATTTTGGGAGATTTGTTTGAATGTGAGTCTTATTTCTTAGCTATGAGTTTCTTTCCATTTAACTTTTGATTGTCTGATAAACTACTTGAGAATTTATAATTGATTTCCTGAGATTAACTTCTAATATGTGAGATGAAATTATAGGTTAATTTTCAAAAAGGAAAAGGTTAGATAGGCTTGTAAGTTGTTGTCTATAACGAAGAGCGTTGTTCCTATTGACCTAGAGGAAACTATATCAAATGTTTAATTAAACGATGGGCATTAAATGTTCACGCTAGCATAAGCCTTAGAGCGTAATGCAGTTAGTTAAGTATGTTTAGTATGGATTCATCTAGCATATTTAGCTAATTACGTAAAAGGACCTTTGGTTGGATTTTCAATTAATTGAGCTAGACATAGTCAAGAAGCTAAAATTATATTTGGATAATTCGATGAACACAGTTAAATTAAATCATTTTGATCTTCATCCTCTAAGCTAAAACCTATCTATTAATTTCATTTCTATCTTTACTTTCTTGCTTTTATGCATATTCAAATCTCAATCCACACCAACCTTCCACCCCCCCATTTATCACTTTAACTAAAAATGGGCTTTGAAGGACTAATCTTTGTGCTTCCCTGTGATTCGACCTGCCTTGCCACTTGTGCTACCTAGTAGTAAAAGTAGTTAGTTCGTGAATTATCTGTTTTTATTTAATTTGAATCGTAAGGTGTTTACGATGCCCTTTCAGTCTCGATCAAATTTGTAGCTAAAGTTTTTTTTTGCTTTGATTTGTTTTCTTTTTGTGTCAGTTAAGCATGACAGGATCTTCAAATTGATCTTGGACGTCCGAAATTCGAGTAATGGATCATGACAATGAGGTAAGAGGGCTTAACCACCAAATTACTAAGTCAATCGCCTTGGTTGGCCATGTGACGGGACAGAATACACAGCAAGCAGAGGTAGCAGACCCAAGGTTGCAGTGGAGTCTGGTACCACATGGCTATCTCAGGCAAGGGTATTGTGGTCATTTGGATGATGAGTTTCACCATCCTAGGTGGGAGGAGTCCTTTAACCATAGATACTCAAGATGAAAATAGAGCTTGGACAATCGAGATTTCATAGCACCCCACCTGTCGACTCATGCTTAGTCTTCTAGTTCAAGTAAGGCTTTAGAGGCTTTGGTTATGAGCTTGCTGATAGCACTTTTGAGTTTTAGCAGAACACCTTCGTAGGTAGCAGAAGTTTAAGTGATTCCAGTAGGAAAGTCTTTGTCTCGAGGTAGAGGCTAGAACTTATTTGCAAAATATGAGTCACCTTATTACTCAGCTTGCAACTTCAATTGGGAGGCCAAACGAGTTATTGCCAACCCATTTCATTAGCTTGCCAAGAGCTCACAAGCATGAGGTAGTCCATGTCAACGAGGTGGAGGAAGAGGAGCCACTTCCTCGAGATTCGAGCCTAGGTATGATGTTGGAATTTTTAGTGTCTGAACTTGCTAATAATTCTCTTCAGTTTCAGCAGGATACTCAAGCTCAACTGCAAAGCATGGCCGACCATATGGCTCAACTGACTGATTTCGTGTAGAGATTGGAGAGTGAATTAGAGCAGCCCATCGTCTATACCTCGAAGGCAGAATTTCTTGAGGAGTGCTACTTCTTCGGTGATGATGAGGACATCATGTCATGCTTGCCAGTTTGTGGGACTAAGGAGGATCCCCAGTCTAAACTTGACAACATCCAGGTGATAGAGTTAAGGTCAAAAGACCGCGTCCTATTCTAACACCTAGTATTTTGTATATTTTTTATTTTTCTCTTTTAGTTCTCACAAGTTTGTAGCATTTTTTCTTTCTTTAGACTCTTTAGAGTCAATTGAGTCTTTCCATTCTTTCTTTTTTCCTTTTTTCCTTATTCAAAAAATAGAAATTCGACTGTCTGGTTCTGTTCAAAAGATGAAGAGTCTTATAGTCTTACGGGTCTATATAAACTCATCAAAGAAGGGATCAGAAAAATACAAGAATTTATTTGTATCTTGATAGGGGACAGGTCACGTCGAGCTACCGAAATTAAAAATTTGCCCTTTCTAGAGGGAGCCAGGTGAAAACTTCACTACTTTACTTTATTGCTTTCTAGTTTAACTTCTTGTTTTCTTTCATAAAGACCCCTAAAAATGAAGAGCATCATTTGAAGCGGCTAGCCTATTACCATACCTTAGAGACTTGAGCAAAACCGATATTAGGGGAGATTTTGGTCCCTTGACTCTTTTATTTCTATTGATCTTAGATTAGATACATTGGGGACAATGTATAGTTTTAGGCTGGGGGTGGTTAGCATGCATGTCTGACAAGTCCTTGAGCACCTGAGCTCCTATTATGTGATGATTCTGTTGCATGTATTGTGATAATGACATTCTGTGATTAGTTTTAGATACTATGTAGTCACATTGTTTAGGATTCAGAAGCATGTATGCATAATTTTAGGCCAAATTTAAAATTTTCTTTATTCTTTTGCATCTTTGAGCACAAAGCCATATTGCCTTTGGTTTTGAATGCTTAGGATTGGATTATTTGATCCATATGCTTGTTGTCACCTTGAAAAGCCTAGGTGATAGATGTTAAGTAATCGAAAGCTCAACCTAGTAATGCATGTTTAGATTTTTTTATCAAACTCTTGTTTTGTATTGTAAAAGCCTCTTATTGTAAAGTAAAAAAAAAGTTGTAAAAGGCAATGCTTGTTATAAAGTAAAAGCAAGTTTGTATAATATTTTTGAAGAGGATTATTCCTCTTTCTTGGGGATATGATTAACCTAGAGCGGCTAGTTTCCCTTTGTGCTAAAATATCCCTGAGAAATGAGTAAGTTTTAGCACCTTGTTAGGAGACATTACTCGTAGTTGGATTTCTTTCACATAACCTGTTTGGGCAAGCCAAAACGAAGATGATGTGTTCGGATAAGGTTTACAAGTGCAAGTTCATTTTTATTTATTTAATAACTTAGTAACATTATTGATTATTGGAGTAATTGATTATGAGTGGGTGATTGGCTATTGAATATGAGTGGGTGATTGGCTAAGTGTTAGAAAGGAAAGAAAAAAAACAAAATTTGGTAGGAGAAACAAAGTGGGGTGAGAGTGGGGAGGAGGAGTGTTTTGGTTTGAAAAAAAATTAGATTAATTTCCTAAATTTATAAATTAACTTAACTTGATAAAGTTATTCAGGGATGAAAAGGATAAGGAAAAATGAGAAGAAGCCATGTAAAAGGAAAAGCAATGTAAACCCCTGGCTTTGTTTCATTAATTAATTATGTTTAAGTTCTCTTAATTATATATTTAAGCTCTTGTAAGTATGTACTTATGATGTTTGTATTAGTTGAAATGTATGGAAGGTTTATTGTGTTTGTATGTAAAGGTTAAAATGAGGAAAATATTCTAAGTGTTAGGAACCAATGCTTTTGGGTATTAGGGGGGCAGGAAGATATTTTAAGTATAGAAGGATGAGCCCTCGGGTGAGGTAGAGAGAGGATTAACACTTAGAAGAAAAAAGAGAATTGTATGCGATGAAGTTATGTCACGCTATGGGGCCAGTCTTGTTGAACCATGCGGCCAGAAGTCCAAGAAGAGGACATTATGGCTAAGTATGGTGAAGGTTAATGTAGGTAGTGTATGAGCGACCAAATTGCCTAAGCAAGCACTCCAAGAAGATGCAAAGGCAATGTGTTAGAAGGTTACGAAGTAAGTGTTGGTCGAGTGGCTTAGAAGTTAGTAAACGAGGATGTCGTGGATTGACACGATGATGGTTTCATTCAATTGAAGCGATGATGGATAGAAGGATGTAATGACCAGAGGGGGGCCTAAGTGATCGCAAGCCCCATGCAATGAAGTTAAGCTGAAGAGTTTAGCTTAATCATTTAGAAGTGGGCTAAGTGGCACCTCAAAAATGCTAATTAAGGATTAACATGCCAAGTGGCGTTTAATTAAGACAAGCTTACATGCAAGCCCAAGCATAAATATGTCTTGCAAAGAAAGAAATTGTTTTGCCAAAATTTTTAGACTTCTAAGAGGAAGTATTGTTGCCACTTGAAGCTCGGTTGGATTGAAGGAATTTTGGGCAAGCTTGAGAAATTAGAAAATTTTCATCCTAACCAGCGGAATTTGATGCCTAAATCCTAAGATAATAAAGTTAAGATGTTTATGAGCAAGTTCTTAAAAGGACGTTTAGTTAAATAATGGTTGGTTTACAAGTTATTAAATCTGAAAGTTGAAATCTGGATTAATGTTATGGATGAATAAGTAGGCAGCTACATCCAAATGATAAGCAAGCAGCTAACCAAATAGGGTTTGCAACGACGCACATAAGTGATTAGTAAAGATTCATGTTAACGAAGGTAGTCATTGGGTAAGGTGTGTGCGTGGTGTAAGGCATGAGACTGCAAAAAGAGCACGGTGTAAGGCATGCTAAGTGAGATGCGCAACAAACAATCACGCATAGGCACGAAAGCATGTCTTCATGACTTTTCGAGCACCCGTAAGCGAAGGTTGCTATTCTTCAGCCAAATAAAAGGTAAATTAGCTAAGTATAACTAAAGCGATGAGTTCAATCATGATGCGATAAAATCAGTAATGATGCAATGAGTTAAGCTATGCGATCAGTAAATTATAAGGAAAAATCCCTAAGTACGATGTTGAGCTAAATGCTTAAGTTCAGCTCAAAAGGGAGCCAATGACATTAACCAATGAATTTTTTCTTATTACAGGGCAAACGCAAATAGGAGAGACGTACAGACCTTTTGATGAGTAGCTTAATACAGTGAGTGACAAGTTTTCACAATGATCTCAAAATTAGTAGTTTTATAAATGATTTTCAGCACATAGCCAGTTTAACATATTGTTTTCATATCTTGATTTCTTCGACACATGCTTAAAATATGTGTTGATTGCATGGTCCATGATTTCAAAAAATGAGGTTTTAAATGTAAAACTAGCATGAGATTTCCATAGGTTTATGTTTATATGATGAAGCATGATATTTCAACAAAGAATTTTTTATAAGCACGTTATTGTTTACAAGGCACTATGCGATGACATGTTATCATGAAACTTTAATCATGTTATCATAAGTATTATGTTTTATATTTATGAAATGTTGTTAAATGTTCTAAGCCTTGTACAACCCTACTCCAATGTTGGTACTGAAGGTATGGTAAGGTACCCATATTTCAATTATGTTAGGAATCCTTGACACCGAAGGTATGATAAGGTAGTCAAGTTCCAATTCAACTCTATGTGCACGTACGACTCATATATTATTGACATTTATAAGATCGAACGAAAGGGCTCTCTCTCAACCAAAGTTATTACTATTAGGAGCAAAAGGGCTCTCCCTCATGTTTAGGCAGAGGAAGGTGCTTTATAGGAATTAATGATGAGTTTTAATTCAGGATTTTTATATGCTATGAATTCATGTTTTCAATTTTTATTTTCAAACTCTAGAAATGAGAATGTAATTGTTTTATGACAAGCATGTTTATGTTGTATATTTATGAAAACATGTTTCTTTTAAATTAGTCACTCACTGAGCATTTAAAGCTCATACTTTCAAATGTTTTTCTACATAGGTAGTGGTCGATGTCCCGAAGCCTAGTAGATTTTTCTGTCAGTCACTACTCAAGATACTCCAAGCATTTTGAAATTTTTGTGGTCCACTTTGTTATGTTCAGACCCTGGTTTTCGTCTGTACATGTCATGGAGGAAAAGGTAGATTTTGTGTCAAACTATTGCTGTATTAAACTTAAATTTCCATAATCTGTAATGTATGTTGGTTTGGTAGGCAGTATGTATACATATGTGCAATGGTTTGATGATGAGATTATGGTAGATGTAGAGATTATAAACTACTAATCAGGTTTAACGAGTGCTAAGGAGAAAAGTACATAAGAACAGGTTGGACAATAGTTGTTATAAAAGGGTTGGTGACTACTGTCTTCACATCCCTTCTTAGGTTTGGAGAATAATCTGAAAGGGGGTGTGACAAGCAAACAGTTGGTTGGTTCAAAATGATTGGATGAAAAAAAGACAGTTTTTTTTTTTTTTTTTTTTTTTTTTTTTGCAGCATATGAAGGGCATATTTAGAAGGCTAGTTCTTCCAATTTACCCATGTTGTTTTCATGATTTTTAGATCAAATGAAAGCTTACTAAGTGTATAAGAAACCCTAGGGCTACCGAAGTGATTGAAGATTAGAAACGTTGAGAAAACTTGAAGGAAACAGAAATTGTCTTAAAATCGGGTAAGTATGAGCTTTCTATTTTGAAAGAGTTTTCAGGGCACTTAGAGGAGGATTTTGGGGTCCAAAACTTTTGGTAAGCTAGTTAACAGGTCCTCTTGAGTTCCACAAAAGTTATTTGAAGTTTATTTGATTGGAAATATGTTTTAAAGCTTTGAAAATATGGGTAGAAGTAGGAATTTCACTAGGCGAAGACAAGAGCCAGCCACCCCTAAGCACGCTCAACCCCACGTGCGCCCGATGCCCAGGTCGCTCACCCTTGCGAGTGCCAGCCTCGCCCATCCGCCTGCTTCACGCCTGTCCATCCAAGCTCATGCCCCGCGCCTCCTATCGTGTCCAACGCCCCCCAATGTGCGCCCTACACCTAGCCTCGTACACCCACACCCATTGCTTAATACCCACGCCCATTTTAGCTGCCCATTGGCCTTACCACGACCATTTTAGGTCTTAGTGAGCATTTTTTTTAGCCCAATTATGATTTTCTTGATACTTTAATCCTAAAATGAATAATTTTGGATTTTCAAGTGATTTTGGGCCATTTTGGATATTTTGAGAAAAATGGGCTTAAGGAGCAAAATGTGAGGGTTTAGGAGTTAAATTGAGTTCAATTGATCTCATTGAATCACTAAGGGAATTTTAAGGTTGACTTGACCTCTTGTAAGTGTCTAGTAACCTGATGTTTCAGGTCAAATTGATATCGAGAAGGCTTAGCCAAGGAACTTGTGCCCCGTAACTGTGAGTGGTTTATTTTCAATTGTTTTTTATATAAACTATATGTTTGAATTGTGAGAGGTTTTATTTAAATATTTTCACACGGAAAGTATATAAGCATGATAATATGCAATGATTTGTGAAATGTGTTGGCATGATCTGTTTTACTTGACTAGTATTTAGAAATGCTTGAATCTTGATTTTTGAATTCCCATTGATTTTATATGAGCTAGATTTATGAAAATGTAGTTTGGAACCTGATTTTACATTATTATGATTTTTATAGTTTTGTAAGAAAACCTATTGACGGTGGATTTAATAATTTTTAATAGTTTGTGAAAGTGGTTTCAAACTATTAATTCTTGTACCCGAGAGATGGTTATTTTCCCATGTTACTTGAATATGTTTCAGTAGCACTACTTAGGCAATCAGGGAGCTACCAGGGTCAAATGTAGCCAAAGTATACTGGGAAGTCCAGAAAAGCCTGTGCTTGTATCGCCACTCAGGCTATCAGGGGACTACTAGGGTCAGATATGGCCAGAGTATACCGGGAACTCCAAAGGAACCTGGGTTGTCGTGTGTATCCATATCTAGCCTTGAGGCAGCTCTGCATACACATATGACCTTGTGATTTGGTTTACACCGCAGGGGGAGGGGGGAGGGCATTCCTTGTCCAAAGTAACCCTTTGTTATAAACGAGTATTTGGGTACAGAGTTGGTGTGGTTTTCTGATAACTCTTGAATGCTTAATAATGTGCGTTCTATGAGATGATCATGGCACTGTTTTACGAACATGTGTTTGAAATGTTACTAAATCTTTTATACTTTCCCAATGGTTTACTGAATGATTTGACCAACTTTATTGAAAACTTATGTTCATTTTAAATTACCACTCACTGGGCTTTAGCTCATTCTTTTTAATGTTTTATGTTTCCTCCTCAGGTAGCGTTAAAGTTCAGGATTCAAGCTGGGCTATCCACTGCCACACAATGAGGGTTTCCTGCTACATTGTAGGTCTACATGTTTTGAAATCTTGTTATAAATAGTTTTCATATCACGAACCTATGTATTTGAGTTTTGGGAGCGTGGGACAAAAGTAGTTGTTTGGTTATATAGTTACAAAAAGTGTTTCTATAGTACATAAACTTTGTTGATGGTTTGTATATAACAGAAGCTGGGAAAGTGATGAAATGTGTTTGTGAATGTCATGAAATGGAATATGTCAAATGAAAATTAAATGTATTAACTAATCATTGTAAAATGTCATCAGGAGAGATGATGTTTAGCATCTTCACACCTCTTTCTAGATTAGGTCGGTAATCTAGGAGAGGGCGTGAAAATGCATGCAAGTGATCCTATCTTAGTGAATATTGTGTTACCTTTTTCTTTGAGATTAAAGTCATTCATTTGTAACAGATGTTTTATTTTTATTTTCCCTTGCTCAAGGACAATCAATGTTTAGGTTGAGGGTGATTTGATAGCACCCAAAATGTATTATTTTAGTGCCTTAAGCACTCGTTTATGATGTTTAATGTGCTTATATGATTATATTTTTAGGATCTTGAGAAATTCATGCATTCAGAGTATTACAGACCATTCGAGGTTAATTTTGAGCAATTAGAAGCTAAAAAAGAGTAACTGAGGTATAAACAGATGAAAAATTATGAAAATGCCCCCAACATGCCGGCACAGCGCATGGTACAAATTCCATAAAGCACCATTTTGGTGTAGCGCTGTCACGCTCCAAAGCATCAGGACGTGCGCTGAGGGACAATGTCACAGCACTGTCCCTCAGCGTCACTGCGCTACCACAACTATATATATTCAAAATTATCATTTTAGGGCAAAATGAACCTTCATTCCGCCCCTAAGTCGAATTTATTCCCCTTTTCTCTCTTCCACTAGTATTTTTCTTCCTTTCTCCCCATGCAATTGATAAAGATGATGTTGGATCTTATCTTCTCCATCATATTGGCAATAAGTTCTATGGGTTTCTAGTTTAGAGGATTTTGGAATGGAACTATGTAATTTTGGGATATATGATTGAATGTGATTCTTATTTCTTGCCTATGAGTTTCTTTCCATTTAAATGTGATTTATGGTTGTATTTTCTCTTAATTTTCTGACAAACTACTTAGAAATTTACTATTGATTTCTTGAGATTAACTTGTAAATGTGAGATGAAATTATAGGTTAATTTTCAAGAAGTAAAAGGTTAGATAGACTTGTAATTTGTTGTCCATAGTGAAAAGCATTGTTCCTATTTACCTAGGGGGAACTATATTCAATGTTTAATTAGACGATGGAAATTAAATGTTTATCTTAGTGTAAGTCCTAGAGTGTAATGTGGTTAGTTAAGTATGTTTATTATGGTTTCATCTAGCATGTTTAGCTAATTAGGTAATTAGGACTATTGGTTGGATTTCCAATCAATTGGGCTAGGCATAGTCAAGAAGCTAAAATACATTTAATTCAATGAAGAAGGTTGTGAAGGACTGAGAGGTCCGATGTGGAAGAGGGGATCGGTCCCAATTCTTAATTTCACAGAAATCTAAAATTACATAACCTAATTATGCATTCTAAACATAAAATACATCATGCTTTAATTTCATAATAAAGAAGGAATTAGGGTTTGGAAACTACTAACCTCTTAAAGACAAGATTTTTACGAATTCCTCTCAACGAACGATCACGAACTCTTCTTCGAACAACACCAAAAACCAACAAATCAATGTAGACACCACCAAAAAAGAACCTTCTGTATTCTCCTTAGAGATTAAGAATTACAGAGAGAGTTGTGGGCTTCTCTGATAAATTTTGGGAGAGGGAGAGATATGAGTTTTGAGAGGAGATTTTTCTTCTTGCAGACCAGGTGAAAATGAGAGAATTACAAATTGATCAAAAAATTTCCCTTTTAAACAACCTTATGCTTAAGAGTCTAGTATTAGATATTTATATACGTGATGCACAATCTACTAATCCTCTTGTGAAGTATGTGTTCGCGTATGTCCTATAGATCTCCCCGTTGTTGATTGGAAATTGGAAATGGATATTCGAAAGAAACAATTGCTTAATTACATTATTGATTTCAAGATCTGTATATTTTATGGTAACTACATTGAATATTGTCCAACAAATTGTTTATCAATGACTGAAGAATATGAACTTTCTACTTATGATCGTCAAGAATTGAATTATAATCAAATTTCTTTGGGTCGTTTATCAATGTCAGTAGTGGATGATTATACAATTAGAACAATTTTGAATTCGCCTCAAATTTAAGTCTAAAATAAGTAAATTTGTTGATTAAAGAGTAATTGGAAATTACTAAGGTTCCATTTTGATCTAAAGAAATAAGGTTTCTTTCGTTTTGTTTGTTTGGTCACTACTTACAAATCCAAACTATTGATTCATGAGAATTGCCGTTTAATTTAGATTGCAGACCTTCTATGATTTTTAGAAAACGACGACTGAACTGCTTTCAACTCTCTCTCTCACGATTTTTGTTAAGAGAATTAAGGGGAGTGAGTTAAAAATTCAAAAATAATATAATATTAAAACAAATTTAATTTAATCAATATTATATAATATAACAACCACTATTAAATAATATATAATGTACTATATATTATAGCCAGTATTATAATATATATATATATATATATATATATATATATATATAGTTTGTAGTTCTCTCAATAATCTAATATAAATCAAATTCATATTAAAAAATAATTATATGAATCCAATTCATATAATTAATATTTGAATCATATTCAAATATTTATTTTCTCTCAAATAAACTTTATATCATAAAGTATCAAATATCTTATATTAATTATATCACATATAATTAATTCTCTCAATTAATTTGAACAATTTAAATTAATCCAAAATCAATTCTCAATAATCCCAATTGAGCTACAGAAGGAATCTTATAGACCTGTAGATTGAAGCTCCAACAGTACTTAGATAATTAGTTAAACCTTTTTAATTAAATTACCCAATATCCATTAACTACTGGTCACTCCACTAGAAACCAACAATTGCACTTTTCATACTACAGTTCTATGTCTATTGGATATAACCAATCAACAGTGCGATGACTTTTCACAAATTATTCGTAAGTACAACTGGACCAAAATTACCATTTTGCCCCTGTAGTTACATCTAACTCAAGTAACACTGATCACTCTAATGAACAATAAATCATAGTCCAACTATCACCAAACTCCTCTCGGGTCATGAGAGGGTATGGCCCCACATTGTTCAAGCCCCAAAATCAGCCTTTAAGGGAATAATTTATCTACTTATCCGATACTTATCCGGATTTAGGGAAGCAGTGAATTCCATCTTGTGTAGTTGTGTTCTCAGCTCCTCAATCAGTCGTATCCTCAAAATGGTAGCCATATTTAGTCGGAAATTTTCCACTATCACCCATACAAATCAAAGAACTGCCTTTATAGGCAGGGGTTCACAACTCACTCAGGATTCAAGTCATATCACCTATGGTCATCTTGGTGAAATGTAAGTCTACTATTAACGGTGTTATATAATGAGACTATCCATTTCATGGTCTGATCTTATACAAACCTATTTTATAAAGAATACCTCTACTCACATGTCTCTACATGAATGATCAGGATCAGATCATTTGTAGAAGTTTACAACAATTGTAACATCTACAAAGTGGATTGTATTCGTAGTGTCACTAGGATAAGGTACCCACCCTTATCCGTCTACTACAGACCATTCAGGTTATCACTTAAATACAATTCAATCCACTTGTATGTCTCCACATACATGTTTAAGCTAAAGAAGATAATCTTGGGTGTTTGTTTATCGGATTTGTGTGTTAGTGCTACTAAATGTCAAATAAAATATCTCAGTTTTTTTTTTAAATAAATAAACTATTTGTACAATACAATTGCAAACTACAGGACCCACGAGATTTAGGGCATCAATCTCAACAGGTTGCATTGAGTCATTTCGATCTTTATCCTCAAGCTTAAACATCTCTATTAATTTCATTTCTATCTTTACTTTCTTGCATTTTACTTTTATGCAAATTCAAATCTTTATCCACACCAACTCTCTCTCCCTCCATCCCAATTTATCACTTTAACTAAAAATGGACTTTGAAGGACTAATCTTCATGCTTTCTTGTTGTTCGACCCGGACTTGTCACTTGTGCTACCTAGTAGTATAAGTAGTTAGTTCGTGAATTATAAAATTTTATTTGATTTGAATCGAAAAGTGTTTACAATGTCCTTTCAATCTCAATCACTAGTAGAGACGGTTTGATGACATAGACCAAAGTTAGCCTAGAGCACATGGTTGAGATCCTAAACAAAAACATATTGAGTTGGTTTGAGATCCTACCAAGGGAAAAGTCCCATTGAAGGCGCAATCAAACACTTATGATTCTAAAAAACGACAAGCCTTAGAAGAAAAGGATTAAATGAAGTAGTAGAAGAGCCACACTAGGAATCTTGTAAAGCCCAAGTCCATTATGTGCACTATGTGCACCCTGATGAAGGCTCAAGGTTCAACCTTGTTGATGGAAAGTGAACCCATTGTCAAAGGTTCACATGGAGCAACCTGCAATGCTTGATTGAGTAGAAACAGAAGGAAAGACTTTATAACAACCGTATATTACCTAACTCCCTCAATATTAGACTCAACATGGTATGCTAACCTAGATGATCAATCTAATTTATCAATGAGTAATGAAATCAGTAAAAGCAAATGATTTACTATGTGTTGAGCAAACTAAAGGGGACACAAGTGGAACTTTTATTCTTAGCTTCCATAGACTATATATAACGACCCAAGTTTAGGAAGGGTACATGAATGAACCGATATCACGATATCACATCCGAATGAGAGGGATCCTGAGGACATGAAAGTATGGTTAAGAAAGGCTTAAAAGAATTGAAAGTTACTACATATACCAACAAGGTGCACCGTTCTTTTCGATGGCTCAATCATAAGAACTTCAAAGTTAACTGTGCTTAGCTTGGAGTAATTCTATGTTGGGTGACCTCCTGGGAAGTTTCCTTGTTTGAAAAGACTCGTGTTGGCTTATAGGGACATGAATCCTAAGCAAAGTTTTAGCTTATAGTGGAAAATAAGGAACACAAAATAGAAAGAAAAACGTAACTCAAACTAATATGAAATTGAAGAAGTACAAAAATTGTTCTGAGATATATAAATGTAAAGCAATAAGTATAAAAATATAAACTAAAACTTCAAAGAAAAAGAAAAACAACTCTCTAAGTTGCACTCCATAATCTTGCTAGGTTCAATCTCTTTCAAGATGGACAAAGTACTTGCATTTTTTTTTCCGAAGTAGGTGCCCAAAAAAGGGTATACAAATTGTGAAGAGGATCAAAGCAGGTTCTCCAAGGATATCAAACAAAAGATGAAGAATGTGCTGGAAATTTTCGAAAATTTCTTTAAGGAGGTGAGACTTAATGATTTGGGAAAGATTTTGTCACTTTTTATTGACCTCTAAGAGTTAGGGTTACCTCCAAATCCACTTGGAGATCTTTCCATATCAACCCTAGTGAAAAAATGGGAGATTTGATCTGATTTGATTTGATTTTGATAAGAAATCTTAAATCCTAAGATTTCTGCAATCTGTTTTTCCAAGGTTGGGTTGCACCTGCAACTTGGCGCATTTTGGGTGCAATGTTGACTCTTTCCAAATGCTCTGCATTTTATACTATCTAATGGATTACAATCGGTGCAACTTTAGCACAACTTTCTACTAATGACATAAAAACATTAATAACAACTACTTTTTACTTTATTTTACTAGTCATTATTAAGAATACGTGCTCGACTTGTTTTTACATAAAACCACTCATAAAGTTGTAGAATATATGTGGCGTCAACCTCATACTTTTCACTCAATAATTTAAACTTTTAGACTAAATAACTCACCTAAGGGAGAGTCATTGTAGAACTTTTTCATTCACCCCACTAGGTCAACTAGAGAAGGTCCATTGGGTTGTTCAAACAACTCACCAGAGCCTTCATAACACAAATTTTGGGAGGGAGAGACAAGAACAAACCCTAGGAGCATATTCTCACCATAAAGCAAAAGCTAGGAGAAACCTTTAGGGAATATATCTTCTGCTTTAATGATGAAGCCTTGCAGGTTGAAAGCTACACACAGATGACACAACATTAATTGTGGTTGTTGCAGGACTTAATGATGAAAGACTCTTGAAATCCATCGACAAAAAAGAACTAACATCTGTGGGGGGAGAGGAAGGAACTTGACAAAGAAAGCCCAACAAAGATATGAAATGACTGTTGGAAAATATATATAGTGTTCTGAAAATATATTATAGCTTATAGATTTCGTTCTTTTATACTCTCGTTCTAAATCCCTCACCAGTCTTCACAGAGTTTGAAATGACTCTTAGAAACGTAAAAAATATTTTGAATCCATTCAAAATACTTTTCAAATTTTGTAGCTTCTAAGTAAATAATCAAAACTAATTTTAAAAATTTCAAGTTAAAGAAACACTTAAATTGTACATCTTACTCAAATGATCATCTCATCTCTAATGAGCCTTAAAAAGTTTTCCCTTTCACTAATGAAAATCAACATCCACATAATTAACTCAAATCAAAATGGATAAAATAGGAGGGGAAATAAGGGAAAGAAAAAGCGGGAAAGAAAAAGAACATCAAGAGAAAGCATGTGTTTTTTAGTATCTCTTACCTGAGTAATAAGCTCACTTCAGCAAAAAGAAGTGTGTTAAACAAGAAAAATAACAAAGTACACGTTATAGATGATACCATACTCGTTTAGTTAGAAAGACTCTTATGATGCTAGTGGGGATTAAGTGGAACAGAATTGACTGGATGGTAGGGCCGTAAAACTACATGTTTCCTTCATATTTTTTACCTTAGCTCCCCTTCCAATGATCAATAAACTATTGTTGCAACATGGAAGAATTGAAACCAAGTTATGTATGGATGATATGAATTGCGTAAACAAAGAGATGTCCACGGGGCGGGACAGGGACGGGGAAGCCTTCCCTGTCCCCATCCTCGCCCCCCTATTCCATTCCTCGTCCCCGCAAATTTCTCCCCGGGGATTCCACGGGGATTGGGTTCCCGTGGGGAAAAATTCTCCGCCCTTATTTTTCTCTAACATTTTTTTTAATTTCAATTAAATATATTTTTTTCAATTCTTTAAGCATTTTCAATGAAATTTTCATTTAAATGAAATATTATCAATTTTACTAATTAAAACAATAATACACATGCAATTTTAAAAATATAATTCAAATGTTAAATTCTCATAATTTGTAAAAATTAAAATTTAACATTTAAAGCATCTTATCTTAAATATTAAATATTTAAAGAATTAAAGTAATAAAAATCTTGAACTTAAATAATTAAAACATCCATAATTATCTTCATAAAGTCTACAATATTAATATAAATATATATATATACAAAGTCGGGGTGGGGTGGGAAAACAGGGTGGGTCGGGGACGGGGAATATATTCCCGGTCTCCGGCCCCGAATTGTAAATGGAAAAAGAAATTCTCGACTCCCTCCCTCATTCCACGTGTATTCGGGGATTTTCCATCCCGTTCGGGGCGGGTCCCCGTGGGACCCGACCCCACGGCGAATAACCAGAGTTATTACTCACTACATTAATCAATTTCCATTACCAAGTGGCTTCAAAAAAAATTTCCTTGGGCTAAATTACAAGTTTAAGCTCCAATCTATACAGGTCTTGAACTTTAAAAAATATTTAATAGATTGTTGACTTTTAACTTTGTGTTTAATACTCGAAAATTTAAAAAGAAATGTTTAGTAAACCTTTAAATTTTCAATTTTTCATCCAATATGTTTTTGGATTTTTAATTTTATGTCTAGAAAGTCTTTCGACCAATTTTAGTCTTTTAAACTTTATGGATCTACTAGACATAAAGTTGAAAGTTTATGACTTTATTAAACATAAAATTCGATTTTATATTTAATTAACTGTTTAAATTTTAAAAATTTTAAATACGTCAAAGACCAAATAGACACACGAAATAAAAAGTTTAGGGGAATATTAGACTACAAGTTCAAAAAGCTATCAGATACAATTGAATGTTGAAATACTTATCAGGTACTTTTAAGGTTGAGGAACCTTTTAGACACAAGCTTGGGATTTAACATTTTTTTTTTTCCTTTTTAAATTAAAGAGGAGCCTTTCTTAGGGCAAAAATCTATAAAAATTTTAAAATATTTAGGGTGTTTCGGACGCTAGGTTGGTTATTATAATCTATGAGTTATAATATTATGTAGGTTATAGTAGTATGTGTGTTTAGAGTGTTTTAGTCTAGATTATAATACTATATATTTGAGGTGTAGACTATTTTCGTTTGGGTAGGAAATAGTAAATACTATTACAAATAGAATTTGAAATAGTAATAATGTAGTTAATTGTAGGCTATAATAGTTGAAAGATACAAACTAATTGGAGCCCCAAACATAGAGTGGGATATAATAGTTCACTCCACCTACTTGAAGTTGATAGTCCAAACACCCCTTAAATATGATATAATGAAACAAAATAAATGTAAGGTATTACTCACTAGTTCAATTTGAGGGATTAATTCTATCTACAGTCTAGACATTCTTTATGAACATTATAGTATTGCACAAAAGCCTTTTCTAACTAGATCAAGTTTATTATAAAGTCATAATTCATTTTCTAAGTTATAAAAAAAATAAAAAAAAAAATAGAATACTCCATTGAGTATTCTCAAATATTATAAGAATATTAAAAATGATAGCCTAACTAACTTGACTCAACTTTTTTATGCATATACCATCAACCAAAAAATTAAAAGTTTGAATATTCACTCTGTAGGATTGTATCAACAGCAGCGGAAGCACAATGATAAGCGCCCACGATGCTTGTTGGATGCAAAGCTAGAGGTCCTTCTAGGATCCTTGCAAACACTCACAAAGAAAGCTACTTAGATCGAACTTAGAATCTATGATGGTCACTCTTAGATCCTAAGACAACTCACTCCAGAATTAGGTTGATCAAGACTAAACTAATGAATTGATTTAAATATCAAATCTAAAGCAAGATTTGAAAGAAAAAGACAACACAGAGGGTTGAATAAGCACAAGTTTTTTACTATTGATAATCTGAGTTTTGAAGAACATTACAAGCCATTTTATAGGCCAAATGGTCGTGGATAGACCAAGAAACTCAAAAGTCATTCAAAGACAATTAATTGCAAATTGTAGAAAATAACACCTAGAAACTTGAAATTTAATTGCATACTAAATTATAAGCCAAAATGCAAAACTAGAAATGTAGAAAGTCTTCAAATTGCCTTAAATATCTCCTCTAGAAGGCGGCAAAGTAGTTATGCACATCACATTTCCCCATGCAGTGCACACTTGACAGCATTTTCTTCACAAAATCTGCACACTTTTTTTTACCACCGTATCATCTTCCAAACTATAGGACTTTTCCCATGTCATCTTCATGTCATTCTCTTCTTGACTCATCGAACTAACATTATATAAGACTTTGGTCTCAAAATTATTTGTTTGTTCTTGTGAATTTGCTAGTTTTTGAAGATGTAGTATGAATGCCTCTTGAATCTTCTTTGCCTTGCTTCTTGTAATTGGTCCTTTAGGTACATGCAATGGTTCAAAGGTTGAATTCACATCATCCCCCCTTTCTTTAAAAAGATTTGTCCTCAAATTAAGGTCTTCATTCCCTACATCAAAAGGAGTCAAATCAGCCACATTGAAAGTAGAACTTACGTTGTACTCACCTCGAAGATCCAATTTATAGGCATTATCATTGATCCGCTCTATCACTTGAAATGGACCATCTCCTTTTGGTTGAAGTTTAGACATCCTTTGATCTAGAAACCTTTGCTTTCGTAGATGAACCCAAACCCAATCACCAGGTTTAAAAATCATTTTCTTTCTCCCTTGGTTCTTACTATTGATAAGCTTTTGATTCTTCTTTTCAATCCTTTCTTTGACTTCTTTATGCAAATTTTTATGTATTCTGCTCTTGAAACAGCTGCATCACTAGTAAACATATTAGGTGGCAAGGGTGACAAATCTAACAGAGTTAATGGATTAAAGGCATACACAACCTCAAAAGGTGAAGAATGAGTGATGTTATGTATTGCCTATTGTAAGCAAATACTACAAAAAGTAGAGTATCCTCCCAAGACTTGAGATTTTTAGACATTAATGACCTAAGCAAAGTTCCCAATGTTCTATTAACCACCTCAGTTTGCCCATCGGTTTGTGGGTGACAAGTTGTTGAAAACAAAAGCTTAGTTCCCAATTTACCCCACAAAACTTTCCAAAAATGACTTAAAAATTTTGCATCTCTATCACTAACAACAGTCTTAGGAATTCCATGCAATCTAACCACTTCCCTAAAGAAAAGATTAACTATATTAGTAGCATCATCTGTTTTATTACATGGTATGAAATGTGCCATTTTACTAAACCTATCAACTACCACAAAAATGCTATCATGATGTCTCCTAGTCTTTGGTAGTTCTAAAACAAAATTCATGCTAATATCAACCCAAGGTTCACTAGAAACATCTAAAGGTGTGTAAAGACCATGTGGTTGTGTCTTAGACTTAGCCTCTTACATTTGAAACATTGTTTGCACACTTTATTCACGTCTTTTCTCATTTTCAACCAATAAAAATGTTCAGCCAATATATTATATGTTTTAAATTCCCCAAAATGTCCCATTAATCCTTCTCCATGAGCTTCCTTCACAAGCAACTCTCGAATGGAACACTTAGGAATATAAAGTTTTCCTTTCCTAAAAAGCATTTCATCAAACACAATATATTCATGCACGTTTTTCCCTTCTAAACATTGAATATACACATCATGAAATTCAAATGTCCCTACTTTGTACAAATCAATCATGTGTTTAAAACCAAGAATTTTTGCACTAAGGGAAGAAAACAATGCATACCTTCTTGATAATGCATCAGCCACCACATTATCCTTACCTTTCTTGTAATGAATGACATATGGAAATGTCTCAATGAACTCTACCCATTTAACATGCTTCTTGTTCAACTTTGTTTGACTTTTGAGGTACTTCAAACTTTCATGATCCGTATGGATAAACTCTTTTGGCCACAAGTAATGTTGCCAAACTTGCAAAGCCCTTACAAGTGCATGTAATTCCTTATCATATGTGGGGTAGCTAAGTTGTGCTCCATTTAGCTTCTCACTAAAGAACATGATTGGCCTCTTTTCTTGCATCAAAACAGCTTCAATCCCTATCCCACTTGTATCACATTCAATTTCAAAAGATTGGTCAAAGTTAGGTCAAGCAAGACAATGTGCATTAGTCAATTTATCTTTCAATTCATTGAATGCATTTTCTTGCTTTTCTTTCCATTCAAATTTCACATTATTTTTAATAAGTTCATTCAAGAGGCTATGCTACTGAAATCCTTTATAAACCTTCTATAAAAACTAGCCAAACCATGAAAAGATCTCACCTTGGTTGCATTAGTGGGTGTTGGTCACTCTCGAATAGCCTTGACCTTTTCTTCATCAACTTTCACCCCATCCTTTCCAACAATGAATCCTAAGAAATTGACTTGGTCTAGACAAAAACTACACTTTTTGAAATTGGCATAAAGCTTTTCTTCTCGAAGTTTAAGCAAAATTGTCTTGAAATGCAATATATGTTCATTCAAATTTTTAGAGTAAATAAGAATATCATCAAAGTATACCACAACAAATTTTCTAATGTATTCTCTCAAAACATGATTCATTAGCCTCATAAAAATACTTGGTGCATTGGTAAGACTAAATGGAATAACAAGCCACTCATAAAGACCAAATTTTGTTTTGAAAGCCGTTTTCCACTCATCTCCCACATGCATTCAAATTTTATGGTAACCACTTTTAAGATCAATTTTTGAAAACAAGTTTGCACCATGTAATTCATCTAGCATGTCATCCAATCTAGGAATAGGATGTCGATACTTTACCGATATTTTGTTGATGGCTTGACAATCAACACACATCCTCCATGTTCCATCTTTCTTGGGTACTAAAATGACTGGAACCGAACAAGGACTCATGCTTTCTCGAACATAACATTTATCCATGAGTTCTTCTACTTGCCTTTGGATTTCCTTGGCCTTGATTGAATTGGTCCTATAGGCTACCATATTTGGAAGCATTGCCCGGGTATGAAGTCAATTTTGTGTTCAATTCCTCTTAAAGGAGGTAGACCCATAGGTACATCTTCATGTGGAAACATGTCATTAAATTCCTGCAAAAGAGATTTAAATGTACTAGGCAAACCATCATTAGAGTTAGGTTCAGTTACTAAACACATTCCTTTGCATATAAGTGCAAAGTTTGGTGCTTCGAATGAAAACATATTCCTTTCTTCCCCCTTTCTCATAACCAAACTCACACTCTTTCTTTTTTCTTGAAAGTCACTATTTTTTCTCTCTTGGTTTTCACTCACCTTTTGCCCCTCACTTTTCTCCTTTTTTTGCTCTTCTCCTTTAACTTACTTTCTTCTCTCCTCTCTTGATCCTCAAATTCTTTTCTTTTCTTTTCTAATTTCACTTTATCGCATTATACATCATATAGAGATAATAGAAGCAAAGTAAACTTCTTCCCATTCAAAGTAAATGTGTACTTGTTCAACAAACCATAATATATGACTTCTCTATCATATTGCCAAGGTCGACCCAATAACATATCACCCGCATGCATAGGTACTACATCGCAAGGAACCTCATCCTTATATCTTCCCAAAGTAAAAGAAATAAGAACTTGGGAGTTTACCTTCAATTCTCCTTTATTTGTTAACCATTGAAGTTTATATGGTTTTGGATGTGGACGAGTAGTGAGCTGCATTCTTTTTACAAGAAAGCTACTTACTATATTTGTGCAACTTCCACTATCAATCACCAAGCTACATGGGGTTCCTTCAATCAAGCATCTTGTGTGAAATAAGTTCTCCCTTTGATCTTCAACTTTCTCTTCCTTGATCTGCACATTAAGTACTCTTCTTGCAACTAAGGATATGGAGTTACCTTCTTCAATGTACTCATCATCAAAGGCTTCGGATTCTTCCTCAAATTGGCCACCTTGTTCATCACATTCATCTTCTGAATCAATAATTCCATTTCTTATGACCATGACTTTTTTATTGACACAATCTTTGCTCATGTGCCTAAATCCTTTGCACTTCCAACATTGAATGGAACTAGATTTCTCTCTTTCCTCCTTTAAAGCTTCATTCTTTTTAGTATAGGTGCTCCCGCTTCCACTCTTTTAGGAGCCACAAACTTCCCTTTTGCTTCATCCCTATTCACAGAACCATCCTTGTTCCAAACATTAGAATTTGAAAAGGTATTAGCTTTAGAATTATACATCTTGGAATATTCCTTTTCTTCTCTCAATTGTTCTTCAATTTTGATTGCATAATGATACATATCTTCCAAGTATAGTTGTGGATATCTATCAACGATATGAGCAATTTCTCGATTTAAACCTCCAAGGAATCTATACATGGTGTCTTCTTCTTCTTCTCGAATATTTGCTCTTTCTATCAAAATTTCCATCTCTTGATAATATTCAGCTACACTTTTTGTTTCCTGCCTCAAAACTTGCAATTTAGTTCTCAAATCTCTTTCATAAAGTTTTGGAACATACCTCTTTCTCATGGCTTCTTTAAGTTCTTCCCAAATTTCAATGGGATCCTCCTCTTTCCTTCTTCTCTCGGATTTGAGATGTTGATACCAATTTCCCGCATGGTTAGTGAATTCGGCAATGCCAAGTCTCATCTTCTTATTCTCCCTGAATGTATTGCAATCAAACACATGTTCTATCTTCCTTTCCCATTCCAAGTATGCCTCTACATCCGACGTTCCACAAAATGGTGGAATTTTGAGCTTGACTCCACTATCTCTATCTTCATGGATTCTTTCTCCTCGTCTAGGGTGCATATTATTTCTTCCTCTTCCTCTCATGTTTCCTCTTCCTCTATTTTTCTTTCTTGTTCAACTAAGTCAATTACTCCCTCGTCTTCTTGTAAGACTCTTTGTTGTTGTGTCCTTCTTTCTTGCCTATCTTCACTCATCATTTCCATCATGCCTTGAATGGCTTGAAGAATAGCCATATTAGTATCTTGTACTTGTGGTACTCTCACCCTGTGACATTTTAAAGTTAGTAATAAAAAGGACCTCACCACACTTCTCACCAATTTCACTCAAGAACACTCGTGTTTATCACTCAAGGGTAGGCTTTTGGTACTAGGTCAAAGATGTAAGGGTTGGCTTATATTTTTAGTGCAATCTCACTAAAAGTTTGATAAAAACCAATTCAAAATGATCAACTCTCACAAGCTAAGACTGGAGTAACTAAACTTAGGCTAAAAATAAAACAAATCAGGATTTTTTTTTCAAATGAATGACAAGAAACTTTCATGTGCTTTGGATTTTTTATTTCTTTTCTTCTTCTTTTTTTTTTTTTTTTTTTTTTACTAAATTTTTTTTCCTTTGATCCAAGAGCTGATTTGAAGAAGTTTTCAAGACAAGTTGTAGTATGTCTTGTTACAAGATGTAAGCAATTACTATGGAAAAAAAAATTGAAATAAAATAAATTGAAATAAAGTAAAGATAACATCTCTAAAGTCGGCCAAGAACGATGAACAAATTGCTCGTATACCAAATGATAAGCGCCCACGATGCTTGTTGGATGCAAAGCTACAGGTCCTTCTAGGATCCTTGCAAACACTCACAAAGAAAGCTACTTAGATCGAACTTAGAATCTATGATGGTCACTCTTAGATCCTAAGACAACTCACTCCAGAATTAGGTAGATCAAGACTAAACTAATGAATTGATTTAAATATCAAATCTAAAGCAAGATTTGAAAGAAAAAGACAACACCAAAGGGTTGAATAAGCACAAGTTTTTTACTATCGATAATCTGAGTTTTGAAGAACATTATAAGCCATTTTATAGGTCAAATGGTCGTAGATAGACCAAGAAACTTAAAAGTCATTCAAATACAATTAATTGCAAATTGTAGAAAATAACACCTAGAAACTTGAAATTTAATTGCATACTAAATTATAAGTCAAAATGCAAAACTAGAAATGTAGAAAGTCTTCAAATTGCCTTAAATATCTCCTCTAGAAGGCGGCAAAGTAGTTATGCACATTTGACAATGTTTGACATCACATTTTCACATGCATTGCACACTTGACAGCATTTTCTTCACAAAATCTGCACACTTTTTTTTACCACCGTATCATCTTCCAAACTATAGGACTTTTCACGTGCCATCTTCATGTCATTCTCTTCTTAACTCATCGAACTAACATTATATAAAACTTTGGTCTCATTCATGTACCATAGATCATTTTGACTATTTCCATACAATGTGATCCTAATTCATATTATGACATGAGGAGTGGGGACGTCCTATGCAATGAGTTTGCATAAGATCAGGATCAAGAAATAAGTCACTCTTATGTCACTCAGTTTCCAAAGTACCCAACCTCATTCATGTATCATAGATCATTTTGACTATTTACTCGAACCCGATCCACTCTTATGTCCCACATAAAATTCAAGTACTCATACAATAGTCATAGGTCTTAGTTTATTGGATTTAGACTTTCATACAATTTATATATTTATAATAGAAAATGTTTATCATTTTACAAACTACGAGTTTTAGGACATAAAACTCAACACACTTAACAAGTCAAACTAAATAATAATTAATAAGAGAATTTTTTGTAGATAGAAAAAATGTCAAACTATTTACAGAAATAGCAAAAAGAATACTAATAGATATTGATGAACTTCTATCAATCTCTATTAATGATAGACTTGTATTAGTTTCTATCACTGATAGTATCAATGATAGACTTCTATCAGTTTCCATCACTGATAGTATCAATGATAGACTTCTATCAGTTTCCATCACTGATAGACACGAGTAGACTTTTATTAGCCTCTATCAATGATAGATTTCTATCCGTGATAGACTTGTATCAGTTTCTATCACTGATAGACGTTGATAGACTTCTATCTGCATCTATCCGTGATAGACAACTACCAACCACTAGCAATAACAAAATGATTAATTATTGATAGGCAATTGATAGTAGTTTATCACTGTCTATGATAGACAGTGATAGACTACTATCAATGCCTATCTGTGATTGATAGTAATAAGAATGTATATCACAACTGTCTCAAAGCAACAAAATTTTTATATTCAATGACAATATCTAGTGTATAGTTGATGGTAACAAAATTATTAACTAAATCATTACCTGTTGATAGATCATTGATAATAGTCTATCATCACTAATAGACAGTGATAAAAAACTATTATTGTATATCACAAATAGACTTATAGACAATTATTAATGTCTATCTGTGATAGATAACTATAGTATTCTATCACCTGATCCATCACTTGACCTTCAATTGTCTATATTTATCATTCTAATTACTATTTTAATACTAGCAACAAAACTACAAATAATTACTATTTATAATTTAGTCTTCCAACATCTATTATTGTCAATCTAATTAACATTTTTGAACTTAACAACAAAACTATAAATAGTGAAGAAGATTTATAATTAAACTAATTAACATGTTTGAACTAGCAATAAAACTAGAAGAAGAAAGAGGAGAAGAGGAAGGAGATGCCGGAAGATGGAGAAGGAGAAAATAATTAATTTTGCTATTTATGTAAATATTTTTCCTTATTTTTCAACTTTTGAAAATCTTTCTTATAATAATAATAATAAATAAAATAAAGAAAGGGACTTCCAATCCAAAATGGAAGGAGAAAAGCGATTTCCAGAAAGAAAATTTCTTAAAATCTAGGACCATAAATCCCTACTTCCAAAAAAAGAAAAAAGAAAAAAAAAAATGCATCTTCAAAAATGAGAGTTTTGCTGAGAAACTTGAAATAGTGGACTATGGGTTTTGACAATATGAGAGAGCAAATGAAACCTGAACCATATTCTATATTTTCTCATTCAGCAGATCCACACACTTTGCCAATCTACAGAGATAATATTCAGTTCTAAAAAAAGTGGGGAAACAAAGCACTGTTTGAAGCAGCATAATAAATGACAAAAACAACGGTATTGGCAACTTAAAGTTTTCTTTCTTTTTTTTTCTTTTTTTCTTCCTTTTTTTTCCCTTCCAGGTTCTGTTATAAAAGAAACCCTTTACAGATAGAAGACCTAACGAAATTTCCAACAAAGAAAGTAAACGCCATTGGTAGCCAGGAACTTGAGCATGTTTTCACAGGCTAATAAAACTTAGAAACGATTGACGATTCCCTGAAATCAGTAATGTGAATCATGTGCAGGACTGTCGGCATGCATGTCCATCGACGAATCATTAGAGCTGACTGAATTAGGGTCAGCGTTTTGATGCTGAAGAAAGTTGGGTTCATTGTTTCGAGTGACTCCATTTCCTCCCGACATCCCACTGTTTGGGTAGTGAGCTTCCTGAGCAATGTGATACTGTTGCAAACTCCGGCGAACAGGGCTAGACAGAGCATTTGAGAAGACTGAACTTTTGGAATGATTATCAGAGTGCTCGGTTCGACTTCCTTGTCCAGCAGTTGCTTGACCAGAAAGACCCGAGGCTGGAAAGCTTGAGTTTGTGAACTGCATCGTTGGTTGAGCATGTTGATGTTGGTGAACTGCTGGTCTAGGGGACATTGACGGTTCCTCTCCACAGTAATCCAACTCGTTCTGCAGAGTCAGACTAGAATTCAGAAAACTCATACAGCTAAAGATAAAATCAAGCAAAACCCCTCGCTAAATTCATTGAACCCTAGGCAAAATTACAGTTCTATTTTAAAAAAGCAAAACTTTAACACCCATTCAAGACATCTTTTATTAGTTGTGTCCCTCTATATTCCTCCATGAAGGGGGGTTGTTTTTAAGCAACCATAAGATTAGAACTTCTACTAGGTAAAGTAATACTGTTCTTTCAGAATTTTAACACTACTCATTTCTCAGAGTTGAGTTTCGGAAGAATAGGGTTTCGACTTCATACTTTCCTTTTGGTAATGGCCTTTGGGTTTCCCTTTTTGTGCTCGGCTTCAGATAAATTTGATTAAAATTCCCGTGTCTTGTGGCATATCCATCAAATATCCACGTATAAAAAGTTGAGGGGGAAAAACATAAAAGACACATGCAAATTTCATTTCGGACACATGTTTAACACTGATTCTTCCCTTTTAAGTAGAGCATCCATGATTCATAGATAGTAGCCTTAAAAACCAATAGGAAATACAGTGGGAGGCTTGCAAGAACATCCTTAGCCAATGTACTACACCCTTTAGAGTTCTATGATTCATACTCTCTTACATTTCCTTGGGGTTTTTTTTTAAAAAAAAAAAAAAAAAAAAAACGAAGCTTCTTAATGAATAAAGGAAAAGAGACTTATGTTCAACTCATACAAGCTCAATCTATGAGGGGGTGAAAGAACTAGTAAAAATAACAAAAGGAAAAAGAAAACAATCCAGCTAGATCCATGCAAGGGCAAGGAAAAAGAAATCCCTCTGAAAATTGGGGAGCTTCCATAAGGCAGCTCCCATATGAAAAAGCAGATTAAAGTCTTAGAGAACAACCAGCAAACAGAAAAACCATGCAATAAAATATGTTTCAACGAGAACTTAAGAAAACCATGAGAAACTGCAGCTCTTCTAGCCACACCCATGGAGCCAATTTTGCAATCACCTCTTAAGCAACCTCCATTATTAATACCAAAACCAACTAATGAAGCAACTTTTTCTTTAAAACGGAAACAGGCCATTTCATTAATATATTGTAACACAAGCCAAGGGAACCAACTTCAGCAATAATGCTAAAGCCAAGAACGCAAATGCCCCAGATCACTAGTCTTTGAAGAATTATAATACTACTGAGGTCATGCATGGCTTTTCTTTGATCCCCTACCAGCCACAAGCTTCTATAAGAGCCAAGAATTTTTCAGATACACGGATGGAGGGGAAGGAATCATGTCCAAATGTAGGTTAGAAGGAGAAGTCCCCTTTCCAGTCTCTTTTTTATCATCTACTTGAGAGATGCCATTGTTGATTAGAATCTTGTGATTATCTGCCATAGAGCGAGGGAGAAAAATTGTATATAAAATAGGACACCCACATCCTCTAGATATGCATCTTCTTCAGGAGTAACATTCTCATATCAATGTGATTAATTGGATCCTCCTTCCTAACTACTCAAACTAATAACAGACCTTATCCAAATCCTCTCAATCACACTAGAATTCATTTCAAATCCTTTAATCGAATTAATAATACCAAAGGATAAGTTAGGAAGCAAAAAAGGAGCATCTTTCTTCAGAAGATTTGAATTGAAAGACTCGCGATCTTGTTTCAAAATTTCCATAAAAGTTGGAGAATTTTTTTTGCAAAAGAACTCAAATAACTCGTGTATGTTTCTTCAAGTCTAAATTTGGAGTTTGCAAGTCTTCTAGAATTGAATTCACAACTCTTTTCACGAGTGTAGAAAAATAGTTAAGCTTTATTATATGATGAATTCTTCCTATCCATAACACTTGAGAATTCAGCCTAATTGTTCTCCAAAGGATGCTTTTCTTGAGCCTTGAAAGCCACCTTATCCTTCTCGTAATTGTTTAGCGAACATCCTTATTCTTCCCACAATAGTTCAATGTTTTTTTTAAAAAAAAAAAAGGAAACGAGCCTCTTCATTAAGGTAATGAAATGAGACAATATTAAGTGAGTGAAATAGTACAATGAAGAGACAAAACTGAATCCTAAGGATCAACGAGTGCATTAGGACATCTCAACTAGTTTGACACCTCCGTAGCACTCTCATCATATCCGTTACAAGCAAGACCATCCAAAAACTGGGATTCAAGATAAGATAGGATCCGTTACAAGCAACAAGAACAGAAACCAACAGAACAAAACTCATAAACTAAGTCCAACATAACTACAACAGCCAATCCTGTAAAAAAACAAAATTGATCGATAATACTAAGGTGAAGGGAAGATGAAAGCCTTCAAATTGAGGCTGATGTCTTGGATGGAGAAGTCTTTGAAGGTTTTAGCAAGAGAACAACATGGAGAAGCGTTGAGTTGAGCAGCCTCGAAGCGGGACATCCAAGGTGAAGCATTGTCATGAAAAAATGCGCTGATTTCTTTCAAACCACAATTCTGCTAGCAAAGCTTTCACTGCATTGGTCCATATCAATCTTGGTTTTTCTTTGAAAGTGGGGCCGATGAGAAGCTGTTCCATGTTAGCCTTGAATATATTACCAAAACTCCAACTAATATTGAAAAAATCAAATAAGAGATACCAACAGTTTTGAGCATATCGGCAGTTGAAGAAAAGGTGCTGTAGGTCTTCTGAATCTGCCAAACAAATGGGTCAAACATATGGAGAGAGGCAGTGAGAGAAGCTTCGATTGCAGTACAGCTGCACAGTTGAGGAGACCATTAAGCATAATCCAGATTGTGATGTTAATCCTCCTCAGGCTTTTGGTTTTCCATAGTGCAGAATCCAATCTTTTCCCAATAGGGGAAGCTTTAGAGAGATGGTTTACAAAGGATTTCACCGTGAAAATTCCATTATTTTCTAACTCCCAACTTCGCCTATCAGCAATTTGTGTAATTGATTTTGCTGCAACAACTCCAATTAGAGATTGAAATTCAATGCATTCTTCCTCCTTTAACAGCCTTCTGAAATTAATTGACCAAGAAGCGATTAAGGAATCTCAAGAATCGGAGACAGGACCATTAGGATTCGGGGATAAACTAAATAGTCTTGGAAATAGACTCTTTAAAAACAATTCTTGAATGAGGTATTCAACTCCAGGGATGAATCGAAAAAGAAATATTTATTGGTTCTACCTCCTATTTTTTATGAAGAGAATGAATCTTTTTATCGAAGGATCAGAAAAAAATGGGTCCGGACCTCCCCCGGGAATGATTTGTTTTGCCTCCTTTATGTCCTTCCCAAAAAAGTACCTTAATAACCTTTCCACAATTAGGGCTACCTTTTCCGGCATCAAGAAAATTGACATATTAATAAGTAGGGATATGAGAAAGGATGGACTTACAAAGAGTGGCACGGCCACCTCTAGAGAGGGTGTATCTCTACCATTTTTCCAATTTTCCTTGAATTTTTTCAACCACCGGAAGCCAAAAATTATCTTGTTTTGGAAAACCACCTAGAGGTAACCCAAGTACATAAAAGGGAGGTGAATAGCCTTGCAATTTAACTTGGACGCCACTGCATACAGCTTGCTGTCATCAATGTTGATACCACATAAAGCAGATTTTTCCCAATTAACCTTTTGCCCCGCGCACCACTCAAAGAAATCAATAGTCTTTCTTAAAGATTCTAATATTTCATCTTCATATTTACAAAAAATAAGGTATCATTGGCAAATTGAAGGATGGAGACATGAACTCTATCTTTCCCTACCACAAAACCTTCAAATTTGCCTTTTTCATGAACTCTGGCCAATAAAGAACTCAAAACCTCACTGACTAACAGAAAGAGAAAAGGTGAGAGAGGGTCCCCTTGTCTAATGCCCCTTGTAGCTTTGATTCTTCCCCTTGGTCTTCCATTAATAAAAATTGAAAATAATGGACCAGAAACGCATCCCATTATCCATGAAATCCATCTAGGATCAAAGTTTTTTCCAGCAAGAACTTTTTCGAGGACGACCCAATCAATCCGATCAAAGGCTTTTTCTAGATCAAGTTTAAGAATTCATCCTTTTTTTCTTCTTGGAACAATATTCCTCAACCACTTCGTTGGCTACAAGGATTGGATCTAGTATTTCTCTCTCCCCAATGAAATTGAAAGCACTCTATGTAGGAGCAATTATGCTTGGCATAAATATCTTTAAACGCTCGGCTAACATTTTCGCTATAATTTTGTAAGATATTGTGGTTAGACTGATTGGTCTAAAATCCCTTACAAAGATAGTGTCTTCCTTTTTTTAATCAAACAAATGAAGTTCTCCTTAATACAAGAATTTAATCTACCGTAGACATAAAAAATCTCAAAAAATTCCACAAAATTATCTTTGAAGTATTCTCAGAATTTTAGGAAAAAATCTGCCGTAAAACCATCTGGCTGGAAGCTTTATTCTTTCCAAACTTCAGAGCATTTCTGATTTCCACCTGGGTAAATCTAGCAACCAGCAAAGTGTTCTGGATTCAAGAGACAGTGGACCAATTCAGATTGAGGGGAAGAACTCTAATGCCTGGATCTTTAGAGTATAATGAAGCATAAAAGCCCAGAATGAAGTCTTCAACTTCCTTGAATGAATTTGTTGGTAGCCTTTGGTCATTAATCAATTCTGAAATCAGATTCCTCCTCTTCTTTGCTAAAAACTTAGAGTTTTCGTCTCCCAAACTCAACCAATTTAGTTTACTTTTATGTCTTAAATTCCTTTCATCCATACGATAAAGTGATAACAAATCAGCTTTCAAGAAAACTCTCATCACTAGTTCAATTGAACTGCTATAATCTTTTCACAAAATTCTCAGTCATATTAAGTTTATCACAAAGGCAAAGGGTAGAATAGTTTGATTGAAGATCATTAAATTCTGAATACTAACACCTTAAATATCATCTGCCAATTGACCAGTGAGAGAAGAATGTCCACGATCATTTAATTTTTTTTAATCCGGTTGACCTTCTTTGTTTAACGGTTAAAAAGGAGAAATGGGCAACTATTCATCTTCCAAAATTCCTGAGTCGAAGATAGTCCAAATAGTTAAAATCCTTATTTAAATCCAGATCAGAGGAAGTTAAGGACAAAAGTGAAGGCACGTACGAACAAAAACACTCTATCTGTAATTTCAATAAAAGCTGGAAATAAACAGCAAACATTTCCTCTAACTGCATTCCTTTAAGGCTGCCACAATGATAACCAATGGCTTCAAAACATCCACGAGTCCAAAAATCTAGAGGTAAGTCCGGAATTTCAACCCAACCCCCAAAACTGATAGGAAATGAAGGCCTACCATGCTTCTCAACAGCCCATCTTGAATTTTCTCGTGGAAAGATCCAAATTTCTTCTATTGTCCAATATCTCTAATAATCCTCATATCTTCCTTTCAAAGTAAGGATATTATCATCCATAAGATTGATCAAGTTCCACATCAAAGGATTTTTCTAATTCCAAAGTGACTTTTTTTTGTAATCATCATGTAAGAAACCATTATAGACCTCCTTTTTTTCTTTTCTTTTTTTTTTTCTTTTCCCTTTTTTGACAAGAAACAACACTTGTCATTGAATAAATGAAAAAAAAGACTAAAAAACCAAGCTTCCATAGAGAAGAGAAGAGAAGAGAAAAGAAAAAGAAAATATATGTACATATATACAAACAAGGGTATAAAAGAGATTTTCCTTTTCTATTGATAGTATAAAAGAGATTTTCCTTTTCTATTGATAGCATACAAAAAATGCTCCACAAAAGACGAAGGCAGCCTAAAGGAATAACCTCAAAATCAAGCAAAATAATACCAAACAAGTAATTACAAAAAGGACAGTAATTGAAGCGCACAATGAAACATGGAACCTAGCAAAGGACCAAAAATCGTTAGGATGATCCTTCATTCCTCCAAACGTTCTATAGTTCCTCTCTCCTCAAAGCCCCAACAAAATAGCACACACAACCATTGCCCAGAAAAATTTCCTCTCCTTTCTTTTGCCACATCAATGTAAAAATCTAAATCCATAATAATTTTTTGACAAATCCCATCAACACGATGTTTAATCAAAGCATCATGAATCATATCCCAAAATACAGTCCATCCCCATACCAATTAGAACCAATAAAAAGTTTCTCTTACCAAAAGAACTAATGGAAATACATTAAAAAGGCCAACCAAACAGATTCCACTTCTTCATTAATCTACAAATCCCAAATTCTCCATTAGCTTGTCTAAAAAATGATCTCGCATAGGATACTCCATAAGGTCAACTAAATCTTCTTCGAACCAAGCAAGTTGCCAACAATGGACAGAAATGGACAAGAAGCGACAACCAACCTTTTATTTGATCTGGAAAAAAAAAAAAAAAAATCCTTGTCTAATCTAATCAAAAAAGTAGGGAAAAAACCTTTTCCCCACACATCTACTTAACACATACCTCAGATGGGACACCGAACACCAAGAATTAACAATGAAAAAATGAGCTTTACAATAACCAAACAATTGATCAACAATGAAAACCAAAACATAAACGTGAGTGGACAGTATACGGCACCCTGGAAGCTCAAAAAATTGAGAACACAATGCCACAGGATGGTGAAGGGACCAAGTAGACAATGGACACCCTGAGGCTGCAAAACTTGAGCGACAGAGGCGGAGACTCTAAGCAATGTGTTGACATCAGTGAAAAATGTTGTGACAATGATGATGATGACGATGGCGGCTAAGAGGGCACACAACAACGCTGACGAATAATATGACTGACGGCTGAAGGCCAGTTAGGTTTCGAGTTGGGGGTTTTGGGGACTAACCGAGTGACAGCGAACGAACAGTAGCAACAACATCAAAGACGACTAGGTTGAGGTTGAAGAGAGGAGAAGAGATGTGAGGAGTTGATCAACTCCAAGTGTGCGGTTCTTGTATATTGCACAAATTTATGCCCCTTGTTAATTTATTAAGTTCTCGACAATGGGTCTTATTGTTAATTTGTTATGCAAAACTTAAGTCCCATATAGGTTGCAAGCCAAGCTCCCACTTTACAACTAGCTAGGCCCACAAAACACGTTGATGAACAATACCTCCTAAAACCTAATTTAGTGAAGTTAGCAAGCCTAGTCAATTCAAAACTTTGCCCACATACGAGGAAGCTGCTAATGACAAAGTGTCATCCATTGAAGATGCATTAAAGGGGCATAAATTTGTGCAATATACAAGAACTTAATAAACGAATATTGTAGCCTTTTATCTAAAAAAACCACCAAAACGATCTTCTACTAACATCAATAGTCTTCTATCATAGCCATTTTGTTGGTTTGGGCTCCTTGCATCCATCTGATGTTATATTTCTAAACCCTTCAGTAATTATGATATTGTTCATATTAGACCAACTGGGAGTCCTCTTTATAACCCTTTAGAGCTTGAAGGGATATCTCATCCCCTTGTTTGTTTTGATTAATCTGCATTAATATATTCTAAAGTTTCCTTTAAAAAAGTTCTTTTACAAGACACAAACTTCTTATTGATATAATAAAAAGATATCACAAATGTTCAAAGAAATTCCTGAACGAATGAAATAAAGCAAAGAAAAAAAACAAAGAAAGGCTACAACTCTAGGAAGGGGAACACAAACTTCTTATTGATATAATAAAAAGATACCACAAATGTTCAAAGAAATTCCTGAAGGAATGAAATAAAGCAAAGAAAAAAAAAAACAAAGTAAGGCTACAACTCTAGGAAGGAGAAACAAAAGCAATCTAAATCATACAAAGATTGCTTGGAGAATAATGAATACACAAATTACAAAGAGGACATCACTTTGAAGCTGAAAAGAATTCAGTTAGTGATATATAATTAAATTGGCCTTTACCCACCAGCTTAGGCTTTTGGGTCAATTGGTGATTTAAGATTTTTCTTTTCTACTTAATTGACCCAAAAGCTTAAGCGAGTGGGTAAAGGCAAATTTAATCATATATCATTAACAAATTCATTTGAGAAAAATACATCTAATTTGGGAGGATGTGAACCAAAAAGGGAGCTTACCTCAGTGGTCACGGGATTGAACTTAAGTATCCAGGCGACCAGAGTTCGATTCCTAGAACACAGGTTTGTTTTTTTAAAAAAACTTGGGAGTAAAGCGGATCATCAAATAGTTTATGACATTTTTGGTCTACATTCTCTAAATTGTGTTAGACTTATGTTATCAATTCTAGTTGAGGTGCCTTTTAGTTATTTTCTATTCAAGTTCTATTGAGCTTCTAAAGGGAGGATGTGATTTTTTTCTATAAGAAACTAGATTACACGTTAACAAAAAAGTGGGAAAAGCTTAAGGGCTGGGGAAAAGGGAGGATGTAATAGAAGAACCTTTGAAGATACGTCCCTGCTCTTTGTTAATAGTTGTAATATTGTACAAATTAGTTCCTCTTTATGGACTCCTAGACACAAGGTTCCTTTTTTGTAATCAGTGTTGCTCAAATCCTCTACAATTGGGGGGCTTTGTTAGTTCTTTTGAGAAGGGGCTTCTAGCCTCTCAGCCCTAAGCTGTTCCTTTTGTGATTAATACATCACTTTCTGTTTCTTGTCAAACAAACAAACAAAAAGTTTCCAGTCTTGTTTAAAGAAAACTTTAAATATATGTTAAATTACCGATTAACCCAAAAGCATAAGCTGATGGCTAGAGGTGAATTTAATATAATATCAACACTCTAGCACTCCTCACTTGTGGATTTGAAATATGTAGAAGACTCAACAAGTGGGAATTAATATTAATTAGGGAAGAAATAACATTGTAGGGGTTTGAACACATGACCTCCTTCTCTGTTTTTTTTTTTTTCAAAAACACATATCTCAAAACCAATCGGTAATAAGAGGAGTAGTTCATATATCTTATAAACATAAGGAGGACCTTTGATTTTTTCAATGTGGGATCCTCGACATGAAGATAAACTAACTCAAATGTTCAAACAAAGACGAAAACAAAAGAAAAATGCAAACCAACCCGTATGTAATTCAGTACATCAGCGGTTGTCACTCTAGATCCACCTTCTTGTTGTCTAAACATCCACTGATAAAGCTTTTCCTGAAAACAGCATCAGGTAAGGTTACAAATGTTTATAAAGCAGATTAACGACCTAATTTGTATAGATATTATCACACTAACAAAACTAGAACTAAAGAAGACAATGCAATTTTGTAAATTCCTTTAAACAAGAAACAACCTTTTCATTGTAGATAAAAAGAAGCAAATGCTCAAGAATAAAACTCCCCAAAGGAAGAGAGAATAGTAAAGCAAATAAAACAAGGGAGATAAAACATCCCAATAAATCCAGAAGACATGGCCCATGATAAACCCAAACTAAAAAGAAAAGAAAATAAATAAGGCCATATAGCCACCAAGAGCCTCAAGACCAAATTTTGACGAGAGCACATCTCCACCAACAAAACAACAAACCAGCCTACGAATAAAAGTGCTAATCCCAGCACTTGGTCCGCACTAGTCCACTTACAACTAATAAGTAACTACGGGGATTCCCAATTGAGAAACATGAAAGAAGATATGAGGATATACAAAAAAACAGCTCAACAAGGAGTCTAAACCTACAAAAATGGGTTCCACTCCAGACGAATAACACCTACCTGATAATTACAAAAAATCTTAAAGAAGCAAAAACTCACAAAGAGGTGTTGAATCCAATATCCAAAGTTACTTCCAAGACCTCTCAAGGCTCAACCCCCTAAAAATTAAATTTTCTATTGCTTCTCTCAAGCCAAATACCCCATAAAAACGCATAGAAACAAGCATTCCAAAAAACTTTTCCCTTAGCTCATAAGGGAGGGAACAACACAACCTCCTCCATCAAATCTTTGTTCTGAGCCAAAGAAACCTCAAAGGACTCCAAATAGTGAACCCAAATGGATGGCAGGGATTGACATCTCCAAATGGTACAAGGCAGACCAAATAAGGGTAAAAAACATTATAGCCACTTAGACAAACATCTACGAACATTGAAGACTTTCATCTTTCACAATCAATCAACTTTGTTCTGATTTCTACATCTAAACAAAGATTTGTGGTCTACATCTAAACAAAGATTTGTCCACATGAAATAGGCTAAGCGTATGTTTCTCATCAATTACATCCCTTGAAGCATCAACAATTGCAATTCAATTTATCATAAAGATTCATTCTAGAAATTATTAACAAGTTTTTCCAACACCCCCTTTTTCAATCCCAATGTTAAACATTTTTTTAAAAAAAAATAATAATAACTTTTATTGAGAAAAAATGAAAGAATACACGAGCATACAAAAACCATGCACACAAAAAAGAGGGACTCCTATTACAAGAAAGGACTCCAACTATGCAAAATCACACCTATAGAATAATTACAAAAGGTCTTCAAAGTAGGGAAACATGAAAACGGATAAGGGACCAAAGTTCCCTATGATCCCTCTCCACTCCCCCTAAACACCCTATTGTTCCGCTCACCCCACAAAATCAATAAAACCGCACACACTCCAACAAGCCAAAGAAATCAACCTTTCTCACCAAATGGCGGATTGAGGAGGAACTACTCAATCATAGCACTGATATCTCTATGACAAACACTCATCATACCAACATTCCAAACGTCTGGAAAAAGGAATCCCAGATACCACTCACAAAGTCACAGTGTCAAAGAACATGGTCCAGGTCTTCCTCCATCTTCTGACAAAGAATACAACAAAAAGACCCAAAAAGCAAAGGCATCTTCCCGACAAGCCTGTCCAATGTATTAGCATGGCCGTAAAGAACCTGCCAAGTAAAGAACCTAACCTTTCTAGGGATATTAATCCTCCAAAGCACCGAAAAGACCGACTCACCTAAGGGTGAAGGATCAACCAAACAATGAAAGAAAGACTTGCATTAGATCTCTTCCAAAGGATTGGGGCTCCAAAATTTGACATCCCTTCTCCCCAACCTAAATGGCTCTATCAGAAAGAGAATACAGAACCCAAAAGAAAAGGAACAAGAGCTCCCATACCACACTAAAAATTGACAACAAAATGATTTTTGAGAGACGACAAGTGATACAATCGAGGAAACATAACACAAAAAGGTCTCTCCTCCACCCAATGATCTTCCCAAAAGTAAGTATTGCTCCCATCCCCCACCACACAACGAACCAAATGAATAAAAGAAGGGAGCTCTTTCGAAATATCTTTCCATAAACTCCGACGTGTACTTTAATCCCTTTAGACAACCACCCAAAAAAAATGAGGAAGCGATAGAATCACTTGAACCATAGGGAGCCTAAGAGAGTCTCTCTAAGTTAAATAAATCTTTGGAAAGTAGTAAAAACGGGGAGTTTTAATTGGTTTGGTTTGACAGGAAAACTAAATGCAAGATTTTAAAATGCGGAAAGTAAAATAGATTGAGAAAGAGAGAAAGCGAACATGAGATTACCTTCACCAATTAAGAGATCGTTGAGCTATCTATGGACCAATTCATTGATTAATCATGTAAATATTCATGGGTTATCTACTTCTCAAGACCAATCGAATGTACAGAAATTCAGACAAACTCCCTAAGGGAAACCAACATGATATTGATTCCTAAATTAACTAAGTAGTCACACAAGTCTATTTACTTAGCTAATCGCATTAAGCTCTTGGATTGATTAGTGTTAAATTGGTCAAATCTAACCTAACATATTTTCATTCCTTAGATTTCGTTATCTTTTGCTACCAAGTGATCCTAGAATCCTAGCAATCGAACCATAGCATAACTAAAACCTATTGCTACTCAAATTAAGCATGCTTCAGATGTAATTACGGATATCTAAAACATACATAGCATGGGCGAACGAACATACAAGTATTAATGATTAAGTCGTCAATTTAATCTACCCGCATGCTCATTCTAGATATTCAAATGAGGAAGAGAAAAGAAGAAACAGAAAAACCCAAAAAGATACATCAAAATCTCATAAAATCCATAGAAAATGCCCAACAAACCTCAAATGACGTTTGGGCCTTCAACCATCCATTGATGCCAAAATATACAACATCCATTGAATCAAGCTTGGAGCTTTCAAAATTGGCTCTCTCCTCCTCTCTAACCTAGAAACTAAAATTCGCTTATATACAATCGCGGCAGCGCCGCAAGGGACAGCGTCATAGCGCTCATGGCCCTTGCCACAGTGCAGGACTCACACGCAACGGCGCTAACACACGGGCACCTTTCTCTTCCATCAAAATTTGGAGCGCTGCAGTGCTACACCGAAATTGATGCTTCTGGAAAAAGCGTTGGTCGTTGGCACTACTGCGCCTCCAAGGGCATTTTCATCACTTTTGCCCCTTTGAAGCCCAGTTGCTCATTCGCTCCTAATTGCTCCAAATTAGTCCTGAATGGCTCATAATGGTCGATTCTACCTTCTAGGTGCCCGAAACCTATAAAAACACTAAATAAATACATTAAACACACTAACAACTTAAGCAGAGCGAGATAGCACATTTTTTGGGCTATCATACCTTTAATCTCTTTAGACAACCACTCAAAAAAATGAGGGCCACGTTTACTTGCAATGATCCTACGCTACAGAGAATTGGGCTCACAGGAAAACTGCCATAACCATTTGACTAAAAGGGTTTTGTTATGCATACTAAGATTCCCAATTTCTAAACCCCCCAAGGAAACCAATCTCTCGATAATCTCCCACCCAATCAAGTGCAAACCTTCGCCTTTACCTTCATCAACCCCTTCCCAGAGGAAGTCACGCATCAACCTCTCCAAACCCTAACACACCTCGCATGGGGCCCTGAAAGGGAAAAGTAATAAATAGGAATACCACTTAAGACAGATATGATCCAGGTAAGTTTGTCTGCTTTAGGGGGGAAAACTACTAACATCACACCCAACCCACTCGGCCCATCTCCTAAGCTTTTACCCCTCTCAGTTGATTTCCATAAAACCACATTTCCGTCTATTGATGTTTATTCTTTTTGAAAGGGAAACAAGCCTTTATTATTCATTAAAAGAGAGTACAGGCTTGCTCCACAAACCATTTTAGTTGCATTCTTGAGAGGGGAAGGATCATACGAGCCTCCAAATCCTCAATGTAGAACTGACCGGATTCAGATCAAATACAAAAGAAATATCCATTCACTTTACAGCTTTCAACTTCCATGGAATGGCACTAATGGTAGTAAATTTCCAGAGGATGGCAGGGTAGGGGGAAGGCCACCGGAGAGTGGTCGGAGCGAGGAGGGAAGAGGGGAGAGAGGAGGGAGGAGAGAGAGTGGAGAGAGACTTACCTCGAGTAGTTTCCTCCCCTCTATTGATGTTGAACCCCAACATTTCCTTGAAAAAGGCAAGGATATGATTCAACAATAAGAACGAGCTCTTCTTACCAAAGCGAAAGAAGAGCGTATCATCAGCAAATTGAAGATGGGAAAGGGGAACCTTATCCACCCCCACCTTAAAGGCTCAATGACCTTGCCTTCGATGCACTTACTCACAATCCTACTTAGGACTATGGTACAAAGGATTTTCTCCCAGTTTTGTTTGGTTTTTTTTCCAGATCTCAACTTTGTCACTATGAAAACGAGAAGTTGTTGCATTTGAAACATCTTCTACAGTATTTAGGGTGATAATGGCATAATTTTTATGGAAGAGATGGAAAATAACATGTTCCTATTTCAATTCCTCTTCTTTGTAGGTTGGTATGTGCTATGGTTGAATTACTTCATCTTCCCGTTCATGGCTCCTTTCAAAAAGAAATTTAAGGATGATTTCAATGTCATTCACTAGTCCAAATATAAATCATCTTCTGACTGACATTTTGAATGCTCTATTTGGCCTTCCACGGGAGGAAGAAAGACTGGGCAAGTTCCTGCTAGCATCAATAAAATAAAAGGTTGAATGGTTTTAGGGAAATGATAAATGACAATGACTTTCTCCCAACTCTTCAGAACAAGATGCATCCAGACTCCAGAGTTCATAAGTTGAAAGTAGTAGAAAATTCTCAAGATCCTTTCTTCTTTTGGATATGAAAAGACAGTGATGTTATTGATCTGAATTTTCAGCCACTTTTTGTGACTTCTAGATTGTTAGCTCATTATGGATGATAAAGCATTATTGAAACAGAAGGATGAACTTCTAGATTTGGAGTTTGATGGTAAGTGGAGACAAAGTGGGAATTTTCACCTAAAATTTGAAAATTGGTCTCAAGAAGAGCCTTCTCGCCTGAAGCTAATTGAAGGATATGGTGGATGAATTTCTTTGAAAAATTTTCTTTTGCCTTATTGGAAAAGATCTTGCTTTGAAGCTATTGGCCAACATTAAGGATAGGTTCACATTTCTTCCAATACCTCAATTTCGTTGACTATCACATGACTAAAATTGAAGTTAAAAATTTGTGGGTTTATAATTTATTTCACCTGAAGTTGAGATTTTTTATGCAAAGTTTGGTGATTTTTCTCTTCTTTTTGGTGTTATATCTTCATTAGATCCTCCAAATATTATTCAAGGTGATTTATCTGCTTCACATTTTTTAAAACCCTATGGATTTAAAAAGGATAAATCAGGTCATAGAAGATGAAGGGTTCAATTTGTTCACTGCCAAGTATTTGAAGGATGTTACTTTTCATTGATAAAATGAAAAGAGACAAATGCTCAAAGATACAATAATCTTCAAGAGGATAGAAAAATACAGAGAAACAAAAGGAGTAAAAATACTATTGAGATACAAAGAGGAGAAGATATCAAAAAGCTAACTCTTAAAACTTAACAAACCAGCTCCAAAAAGGAAAGCAAAACTAGAGAGCACATAAATTGAAAAGCCAAAGCTGACAAAAGTCTGATGAGCGAACGAGGTAAGATGTCCAATAAGGCCAGAAGTGCAAGGCTCAAACCACAAAACAAACCAACTTTTAAACTGTCGGTTCCAAGAATACAACTACTAGGAGAAAAAACGCAACTTTCTTAAGGACAAAACAATAAGGCTTGGGCACATAAACACGAGAAATCCACAAAAATAGTTCAGTTTTTTTTTTTAAAAAAAAAAAAGGAAACGAGCATCTTCATTGAGATAATGAAATGAGACAATACATAGTGAACAATAATACAATGAAGAGACAAATCTAAAATGAAAGGATGAATGAGTGTACCCGAACATCTCAACTAGGTTGACACACCTTTAGAACTCGTCATTTCCAATAAAGTAAAGAACTAACCAAGACCAAGGTTCCAAGAACAACTAGGAACCAGTACAAAGCCAGTACAAAGCCAAAATCAAAACAATATAAGAGCTTGAACTAATACAGGATAACTACAACTGAGTACAACCAGCAATAAAAAGACTATACAAGACTTCAATGGAGGGAAGATGAAGGCCTTCCAATTAAGACTGATGTCTTGGATGAGAAATCTTCAAAGGCTTTGGAAAGGGAACACAAAAATAGTTCAATTCCTAGACAAAACCACCAAGCTATGCTTTAGCTGAAGGAGAACGAGGAGGAATTGATTCCATCCGAAAACCACATCTTTCAATCAAAGCGGAGAACTTGGCTGGAATTAAGCATGACAATTCGGCTTGAAATTTTCACCCTTGATGTTCTTTTATCTCCTAATCCAGCTTTTCAGCACAATGACCAGCCAACAAGTGGTGAAGATATGGATTTTATACAGCCTGCTGATTTGAATTCCAGTGTTCTACATGCTTCTATTAATGAGTTTGTTGCATCAAATGAGGTTTTTGATAATTTGCCAGCCAAACAGTCTTTGTCAAACAAGCAATCTCAACCTTTAATTCCCAATGCCCCTCGGGTTTCCATAGTTTCTCATAAGGTTGAACCATTTCCTCTTTTTCATGCACAAAATAGGGTTCCCTCTCTACTTCATGAAAACTTGGATTTTAATGTTGATATTTTGGAAGAATCTTGTGTAAGATTGTCAGTGTCTTTGAAGCAAGAGATATTGTCACGAGACCATGAGTCGAATCAACAAGCATTTTGTTCCTCTCAATCCTTCCATCAGCCTGTTCTAACGTTAACTTGATTGTAGGCGTTATTAGCTCTCCTCCTATGGAAGTTATTCCTTCTACATTACATGTACTCACGTTGTTTATTCCAAAGGAGATTCTAAAATTAGTACGAGTAATTTGGAGCCTAAAGCTTTTTTGGAGTGTTTGAAGATCTTTATATGGTGGACTCATTTACTAAGCTTTTACGGCATTATTTAAGGATGATGTCCAAGATTCAACCATTACTCTCAGATATAATGCTTTCCCAGTTCCTCCAAAGTTTTCATCTTTAATTAAGGTTTGTGGAATACAACTCAAAGAGATTCATCCTTTATCCCCTTTAGTAAGATCTAAGAGGTTGTGGCAATTTGATGACTAGTCAGAGTTGGAATGTTTTCTTCAATCACTAAAGATCTTGGGGGGTCATTCCAAAGGGTGTCTTTTTTTTTAATAGACAAGACTTTCATTGAGATAAAAGTGAAAGAATATAAAGGCATACAAAAAACCAAGTCAACAAAAGAGAGAGAGGAATCCCTCCAAAGGAAGAGACTCCAACTATGCAAAATAAAACCTATAGAATAGTTATAAAGGTCACTGAAATTGAAGCCTAGAGAGAAACATGATATCTAACAAGGGATCAAACATCAAAAGAGTCCCACACTTACCTCTTAAACACCCTGTTATTACATTCTCCCAACAAGACCCAAAGAACAACACACACCCTAGCCATCCATAAAAAGTAACCATGCAAGACTTGTCAAGTAAAAAACTTCACTTTTCTCAAGATCTTAATCCTCCAAGGTATTGAAAAGACTGACTGACCTAGGGGAGATGGGTCAAACAAACAACGAGAAAAAGAATTGCACGAGAATCCTCCAAAGGATTGGGATTCCAGACCCTTAAATCCCTTCTCCCACACCTAAAAGAGTGGCGCTCAAGCAAAGACAAGAAAAAAGGCCACAGAGCCACTTCCTTATCAGAAAGAGAACGACTAAACCCAAAATAAAACAAACAAGAGCTCCCATACCAAACCAAGAAATAAGACACAAGACAGTTGTTAAGAGAAGATAAATGGTAAAGATGAGAAAATAGAGAGTTAAGGGGTCTACCCCCTGATCTTCTCAAAAATTCATGTCATTCTCTCCCCCCACCACATAATGGACCAAGTGAACAAAAGATGGGAGCTTCTTAGAAATATTCTTCCACAAAATGTGGTTGGTGCCTTTAACCTCCTTTTCATCAACAATTTAAATGGATGGGGTCCATGTTTACTAGCAATGATCCTATGCCAAAGGGAATTAGAATCAAGGTGGAACTTCTCCAACCATTTGGCTAACAAAACCTTAAATTCCTAATTTGTAGCCACCACCCCAAAATCAGCATCACAATGATCTCCCACCTAACCAGATGGGACCCGACCCCTTACCTTTTCCTTCCTCCTCACCTTCCAAAAGGAAATTCCACATCATCCTCTCCAAAAGCTTGCAAACCTCCCTCAGAGCTCTGAAGAGAGAAAAATAATAAACTACAATGCCACTCAACACAGACCTGATTAAGGTAAGTCTACCAGCTTTAGAAAAGAAACCTTTCTTCCAAGAGGCAAGTCTTCATTTTACTTTATCCACTGCCTGATTCCAAAAAGATAAGGACTTAGGATTACTTCTCAGAAGAAGACCAACATAGGATGCAAGGAGGCAACCAACGCCACAACCCACCATCTCCGCCCACCTCTTAAGCTTTTCGGCCTCACAGTTGAGCCACATAACACAACATTTGCTCCTATTGATCTCAACCTAGACATATCTTTAGAAAAGCCTAAGGTGTGGTTTAAGATTAAGAAAGAATCCTCTTTACCAAAGCAGAAAAACATCAAATCATCGGCAAATTGAAGGTGGGATAAGGCCACCCTGTCCTTCCCCACCTTGAAGGGCTCAAAAATATTACCATCAACACAGTTATAAACGAATCTACGAAGGACATCCACCACCAGAAGGAATAGAAAGAGGGATAGAGGGTCTCCCTGTCTAAGACCTCTTGAGGCCACCACTTTACTCGAATAATGTTGTCATACTCTTGTTCCTTCTCATTCAATATCTTGTAATGCTTCTCAATCATTAGCCAAAGCCTTCAAAATATTGATCTGAAGAACCTTGGCATTGAGAATGTCAAAGGTAGAAAAGTAAGAGAGAAAAGCTATAGGAAATCCATTTATGTTCTCTTAATTTGATCCTCTCATAACAAAAAGCCAAACAAGTTCATCAACTATGGTTTTTTCCTGGTATTCCTATGATATTCAATCCCATTGTCTTTGGTTGTTTGACTTATCTTTTTTTTCCCTTATAAGAAACGACCTTTCATTGATTGTTTGTATCTTCCTAAAGTACTTCCATTAAAAGGACTAGAATCACCGTCACACAGAAAGACAAAAAATAACCAAACCAGAAAAAATCCAATGCACAAAATACTAAGTTCAATTTTTTGTAGGGTTTCTAAGAAAGTTGAGAATATGGTTTTAAAAACTATAAAATGTTTGTTTTTCTTAGGTAAAAGAAACATTTCATTGGAAAATGAAATTAGGAGAGAACCCTAAACACCAAAAGGTGATCACATGAGCGAGCACCAATTACTGACGAGAAAAGATAAGCTAAACTGAATGAAAAGGTGCTTTGTTTTATACCAAGAAAAAGCAGTAGACAACCAATGCCATAAAACGATTAAAAGAGGAAAAAAAGTCAAACTATTATCCCCCATAAGTTCGTTGATCAGGAGATGTCAATTCACCCATTCAACTATAAGCATTAGTAGTAGCAATTATCCCCCATAAGTTTTCTAAACAGACCTTGATTTTTCTTTACATGAAATCAAAGTTTGGTTTTATTTCACATTATATAATCATCCAACAATGTCTTGCTCTTGCATCCATAAGAGTGTATACAATAGCATCCCTGTTCTGCTAGCCTAACCATCAAACATCCTTAAAAACAAAGGATAAATGCAAAACATTCAAATTTGAAATAAAAGGACAGCATAGAACATTCGATTCTAGCCATCCCTTTAGCAAAGTTAATCATAAACAGACCCCCTCATCGCAATGCACAAGCGATATAAATTCTCCATCGAGAATCAAATTGTACAAGGCAGAACAAATAACGATAAAAAAAAATTAGTGTAGCCAAATAGACAGACAAATACGGGCATTCTATACTTCCATCGTATTTCACGATTTAAATTATATAAATTCTCAGACTGCATGAAACCCAGAATCGTCAAAACAATAACTCATAACAAATAGAGATGGAAGAACGAACAACCAAAAACCACGTCTAAAAAAATCAATTTCATGCACACAAAAGAAAACATAAAATCGTGATAAAATCCAAAAGGGGGAAAGGAGGGGACAGATGAAATTCCACACCATGGCGTGACGTTCTCCGGCCTGGAAAGAAAGCTTCTGGTGGTTCATAGCCTGGGTGTAAAGCTGGGAGAGAGAGTTGGCCGCACTGCAAAAAGAGGCGTACATGGTCCGATCTACCTCGTCGAGGCTGGTAGCGATAGATTTCCGCTTCTTGGCCATGATGAAGGGATTAATCCTCTTCTCCGATGAGTGAGGGCTCTGATTCCGGCGGGGTGAGACGGATTCTTCTCTCTCACAGTGAAGAAGATTTTGGGAGAATTGGGATTAGGGGCAGGCCGAAGGGGGACTGATGAGAGACTCGGGAGGCTTGCATTCCTATAGAAGGGAGTTGTCAGGTTGAGTGGAGGAAAAGGACTTATGGTAGCTATCGTGGCAATGCCATACATATGATTATTTCTTTAAAATCTATCATCTATAATCTATATAATCCATATAAATTATTATGGAATGTATTAAGAAAATGTTTATTAGGGAAGAAAATCAAAATATATTTAGAAAAAAAAATCTAAAAAAATTATTTTAAATGATAAACTGCTAAAAATATTTATCAAGATTATGATACTTTGCTATTGTAAATATTTTTGTTCATTTTTCTCCATTTGAAATTAGTCCCAAAATCTATATATAAATAGAGCTATTGAAAAAAATATTTACTTTTTCTCTTTTCCTCCTATATTTTCAGTAAATGTGTATTTTACCATTCAATCTTTGAGACGTCATTATTCGAATTTCAGTGGTCGTTAGGTAGGGGTGGTCATTCAAACGGCAAAAAACCGAACCATTTCTAAAAACCAAACTGAAAACTCAGTGAAACCGAAAAATGTGGTTTAATCCGGTTTGAAGAAATTTTGAAACCAAATTAATTCGGTTCAATTCGGTTTCACTTTCGAAACCGAATTTGAAACTGAACCGAACCGTTTTTAACTAATATATATATATATATATATATAAAGTAAAACCGAATTTAAAATCGAACCACTTTTATTTCAAAGAACAAAACCGAATTTAAAACCAAACCGAATCGACCCATTTTTTAATTAAAAAATAATATAACATGGATTTTTTAAAATGCCAAAACCGAATTTAAAATCGAACCGCATATATGTGGTTCGATTTGTCAAATCGAATCGAACTGAACCGTTTCCACCCCTATCGCTAGAAGATGTTAAGACAGTAGACATGACTTTTTGGATTAAGGTCGTTACATATTAAATCGTTGCAATCATTCATATATGGATGGATTCTAGGAAAATGCACACATGTTTATCATGGGAAGTCATAGAAAATACATACGAGCTAACTCTTATTTTATTATGATTAATTACGACAACTACAAATCCTGCATCATCTATAACATAGGATTAAGCAATCAATAAAACTGAGACATCAATTCAATTGATGAAACCTATACATAATAAAAACAAGACGAATACTTGATTAGACTATTGAAATTATATAAAAGTTCAAAGCCTCACTCACAATCTTACAATTGAACTTAAATCGACTCTTGAATTAGAACATGAACTCTAGTGAATCATCAAAACAATATGACTAAAAATCTTCATGGAATAAATTTGTAAAAAAGTGAAACATGAAATGAGGAAAAAACCTCGGAAGACTACCTAAAAACTGTGCAAAAGACCAACTATGAGATGCCTTAAAATCTTTTTTATATATATATATAATATTTCAAATGATAAAATTGTTGAAAATATTTACAAGATATAGTAAATTTTTCGAATTATTAATGATAGATGTTGATAGACACTGATAGACTTCTATCAACGTCTACCATTGATAGTTCTAAAATTTTATCATATTTTATAAATAATTTAGTTTATTTTTCTATATTTAAAAATAACCCTAAAAAATGTCTTAAAATCAGATACAAAAAGATGCATAGATAAAAATTATCAAGGTAACATCGAAACACTACCTTATTATCCTTGATTAAAAGAAAAAAAAATTGGACGTGCGTGCATATTTTGTTCCCAGTCAAGATGTTGTCGACTTGAAAGTTTTGGCTTAAGTAATGTATGCAACCGCGCTTTGATGCCTTAATTAGCGTTCAAACGCTTCCTCCTTATATTTTTTTGGCTTGGACTTCTATTTGCATGACTCAGTTGCTCGATTTCGATCCAATTAATTTCATTTAATCTTGATTCTTCTAAAATGCGATAAACAGCTCTGAATTGCTCGATCTCTAGAAAATAAACAATAAAGTGCATAGTAGTAACAAAACTAGCCTAAATTGAAGACATAAAATAACACTTGGAAGGTGCTATTAATTATTTTCAATGAAACCTAGTAAACAAAGTTCATTTTTCCCTTCTTCAAGAAACTTTCTATTTGTTCACACGAGGTTTCAGGATAAACGTATTCATGGAGTTGAACTTGTATTTATGTTGATTTATATAGATGTGTTTCGATCTCTAATATTTAATATTCTAATTCTTTCTGTAGAATGTGTATGCTTGGTTTGAAAAAGTAGAGCGTGTGGATGTTCTTTGTTGATGCCATGATCAGGAAAAAGCATTTGACCTTCATGTGACAATAACGTAATTTGAGGAAGAAAGGACATACATAACAAAGAAAGATAACTCCAATGCTTAAGTCAGTAAGAGAATTTAAGAATAGAGATGAAGTCAGAAATATAAGTTCTAGATTAAAATCTAGATCCCATATTCAATTAGTTCCCTCACATAGAGTTATAATGATATTATATGGAGAATAAGATAGAGTTTACCTTTTACTTTTATGATAAGGATGAGATGGATCTTTCCTAATCCTAATAAGTTAGGATTAGATATTAGTGACTTTTATTCTAGATCACTGAAGTATCATAGTAATAGAAATTTTAAGTTAATATGAATAAGATTCATATTAAAACTATTGGGTTCTTTTTAATTTCTATGATGAATTGTAATGGATAAAAGAATAAATATAGTATAATAACATGTTTTATATATTTCAAAGTTAGTTAATTTTTTCTTAGGAGTTTTAATTACCGATATAAGTGAGAAGTTTTGATAAATAAGTTGCTTGGAAAAATGTCAGTAACACCTAATGCAATGTAATTTTAAATTTGCCTTTCAATTGGGAAATGTTCTCAAAAGGTTGTTGCCAATTCACGAAGTGTTCATGAATTATAAATGAAAAGATAACTTATTTTTATCCTTTTATCATCTAGCTAACACATGATGTGTCTGGATTAAAAGACACAATCATGACAAAAACATATTCTATGTTAGAGTCATTGGAAGCTAAATGACCTCAAAAGTTGAGTATTATCTAAGTCTAAAAAAAAAATTTGTGACTAGAGCCAATAAGGAAAAAGTTTTCAAATTAGCTTGGGATGTCACATGATGAGGAATTTTAGAAATACCTCAAAAAAGAAGAAAAATAAGAATAAAGTAAATTTGATTTACTAAGTTCTTAGTGGAGAATAAAGATTTACATCTTGATAGTTGAATAAAAATTCAGTATCATAAAATTTTTCTTCGTTATAATTAAATTATGTTTCTTGGCAAATACTTAAAGCAGGAGAATGCCTTCGACAGTTGACAACATAAAGTTCATTTCAATTAAAGTAGTAGGAGACATTAAAATGTCGTTTATTTATGCTGAATATGATGTTTTTATTGCCATAAGAAAAATTCAATTTCTTTAGACTTTATTACTAAATAATTCATATATGAATGGTTTTTAGTGATAAGGCATGTTTTCAAAAGTTGTTTGAAAATATATTCAATTTAAAATAAATACATTTTTCTGTGTGTTTAAAGTTAACACATCTAAATACCAAAGCGAGGGATAGTAAGGATTAATGAGTCCAGAAAGAAAGACAAATTATTTTCTCCTAAAAGTATACTTGTCTTTGGCATTTAAATGACAGTTACATATAATTCTCTAAGAGTTAGAGTTCAATTACTATTATCTGTCAAAAATATTGCTTTTCATGCAAAACTGTCATTGAACCTTATTAGATAAGGCTACTTGACCAAAGAATTCGTTGGACTTTTGCCTTTTGACCTAAGTGGTCTAGTGACTTAAAGAGTAAGTTTGACATTGTAAACATGTCATTAATATGATTGATGAGTATTTAGGAAGAAAAGTATCTTAATTTAATGCAAATTAAGTTTTTTTTTAATGTTCAAAGAAATTAGATTAAAGTTTAAGTCATTTTGGCAAGTCTATTGTGGTATTAAGATCAAATCATAATGATTGGTACAAAAAGATTACTGTATTATGCCTAACTGATAGAAATGAGATTATATCTCAACTTCAAGTACTAGGTACAATTTGGATTAAATTTTGCTACAACATGAGAAATGTGGTCTTATTAAACTTCGTACATATGGAGTATTTTGTTAAACATATTTTTAATATTTTTAAAGTTAAATTGATGTCAAACTCCATTAAGTACATGCAATAGAGATTGCAATTTTGAATATTATTTCCTCTAAAAATGTTTAAGAAACAATTTTGGATTATGAAAGTGTTGTAAAATTAGTTTACAACATTTCAGTATTTGCGTATGTTGAGATACTATAGTCAAAACGAACGCTTAACAAATACGTTTGGCAAACCAAATGTTCAAAAATATATCTAAATATAGGTAGTCCTTAAGGAGTTATAAAATGATATTTTGTACAGTCCAAAATAAAAAAATGTATTTGTGTGACAAATATTGGTTTTATTAGGAATGTCAAATAAAATGTTACAAACCTGTAAAAAGGTTAAGTTGTGTTGATGAACTAGTTCCAAGTAAAACCACTTAGTTAACAAGTGTTGTTAACCATTTATTTTCATTTGATAGTCAAATTCTAATTGCCAACCAAGTAAGTCTTCATCGTAGTGGAAAAGTTATGAGATAACTCAACTTTACAAAGGCTTACTTGAAGTCTACATTGTCATATTAGATAACAAGATGAAAACTTATAAATCTTAAAAGTAGTGGGAGAGTTATGAGATGACTCAACCTTTACTATGACTTATTGGAAGTCAAAGTTATCATACTAGATGACAAGAATTGAAGGGTGTTAACAAAAGACATTATGTCAAAATCATAAAACTTAGATAAAGTATGTGTACTTAATCTCAGCCTATTTTTGTAGATTTTCTTGATGGGGTAAAACCCATAGAATATTAGATTGTGAGTCAATTTTCTCATTTGTTGCTTTAATAGAGTCTTTATGCATTTTTTGATTCATCATTGCATATGAAATATGTAAAAATGAATTAATTCTTTTATGAAAAGAAATTCAATGCATCTACACAAATCAAGAAAAATTTCAAAGATTGAATTGCAAAAGGTTTGCAAAATTATGATGTTAATTTAATAAATGAATTTCACAATTAGGATCTTTGAGTATAAGGGTTTGATATAGTATCATAACCCATGACTTTGAACAATGACAATGTTCTTCTACAGACAAGAAAATGAAATGTGAGTATTTATCTGTTTTATATTGTTATTTACTCATTATGAAAAGTAAAAAACAGTATGAAAATTTGATTATTTAACCAATTTCAATTAGTTGATTTGAAGTGATATTGTATATTAAATGTCCACATAGGGATGTTGAGAATATGATGTTAAGTTTATTTCATGCATATTACATTTACAAAGTTGTTGTTGAGTGTTCAATGCAATAACTTTAGCCAAATGATAGTGTATCATTTTAAAGTGAAGATGATATATCTAAAGAAAAATTTCTTAAGACACTCCAAATGTTGAGGGGGTGTAATTCTTACGTTAGACTTAATTAACATTTAATACACAATTTTTTAGTTATATTGTTAAATCAATAGTAGGACCATTAAGTTTGAAAATTAAAACTTATGAATAATGAAACGTTGTTGTATAAAGTCCAAGATTTGATCCTTCACGAGATACACTATCTCATACGAGGTTTAGAGAAATCCATGTTATATCCTAAGTGTTGTAAATTAGATTACAAGGCGATATTTTTGCTTGTAAAGCAATAATTTGCATAGCCATGGTATATCCTTCAATATTTGAAAGTTGTTTCAGATATGAAAAAATCTATCCACTTTATGAGATAGTGTGGTGCAAAGATTAAGTATGAGGATATTTGTGTACCAAAGTTGTAGGAATAAAAATAGATTGAGAGAAACATCATGGTGGTGACCAAATGGTAGTTCTTAACATAACAATTTGAATTATATAACAGGATTCTCTAGGCTAAAGTGTGAGAGGATCTCTTAGTATGTCTAGGACTAAGAAACATGTCTCTAGTGCACTAAGGCAAGTGGGAGAGCATGTTTGGTATAGAGTATGCCCTAGGATATATGTCTCATCAACTTATCTCTCACCGACTTTAGTGCAAGTGGGAGATTGTTGGGATATATGCCTTAAAGCCTCATAGTTAACAAGTTAATTGAAATAATGATTGATTATTTTATATATGCAATTATCCATTAAGGAAAGATCCAAGGTTATTTTATGTAACTTGAACAGTATATGGTAGACATACAGGTGGATCATATTCAAGTAATAACCTAAATGGTCTATAGCATATGGATAAGATTTGGTGTCTTATCTCGGTGACACTATGGATATGGCCCACTTTGTAAATGTTACAAAAGTTGTAAGTGTTACAAATGATTTGATCCAAATCGTTCATGTGGTGACATGAGAGTAGGAGTATCTTAGACAAAGAGTCTATATAAGACCAGACCGCGAAATGATTAATCTCTCTTTATAACACCGTTGACTGAAGAGATTAACATTTCATAAGATGACCATAGGTAACTCGACCTCAATTCTGAGTGAGTTATGAACTCTTGCCTATAAAAGCAGTCATTTGATCTGTATGGGGGAGAGTGGTTCGATTCGCCAACTCAATAAGCCTACCACTTTGGGGATTTGTCCGAGTCGGGAGTTGAGAACATAGCTACACAAGATGAAACTCACTTCTTCCCGTCTTTAGGGTAAGTAGATGAATTGCTCCCTTAAAGACTAATTCTAAGTCTTGAACAATGAGGTCTCACTCTCTCACTGCCCCAAGAGGAATTTAATTTATAGTTGGACTATAAACTAATTGTTCATTAGAGAGATCAATGGTACTTAAGAAGTAAGTGGTAATTATAGGGGTAAAATGGTAATTTGACCCAACCGTAATCACGAGCAATTCTTGAAGAGTTGAATTATTGATAATTGGTTATGTCCATGGCTACAAAAATATTCTACAGTGTGAAGAGTGCAACTGTGGACTTTATAAAGTGAGTCATAGTAAAGATTTTAATTAACTAATCTCAAATCATTGGAGCTTCTAATATGTAGGTTCGTTAGATCCCTCTGTTAATTCACTAAGGATAAAATAAGAAATATTTATTTTTGAAAGAATTGAACTATTCGAATTATAGGGGAATTTAAATTAATGTATATGATACAATTAATACAATAAACATAGATACATTATATCATGTAGTTAATTTCGAATAAGATTTAAAATTAAACTATGTAATATGAGAGAATATTTTATTTGAATATGATTCAAATATTAAATAATATGAATGAGATTCATATTATAACTATGGTTAAATTTAATTTGAATGGGATACATATTAAAACTATATGCTAAATTTAATATGAATGAGATTCATATTAAAACTATAGTATATGAGAGAAAAATACATTTGAATATGGTTTAAATGTAACATTAATTAAATATATGATATTTAATTGATCAATATTAATTAATTAGATTAATTTATATTTATTAAATTAAATATGATTTAGTTTAACTAAAAATGAACTCCTCTATAGTTACTAGGGAGTAAACACAAAATAAATAAATAAATAAATAAATAATACATAAGTGTTATATATTATCAAGAAAAAAGAAGTTGTTCTTCTTGTTGTCTGAATTTCACTAAAGAATTCTCTCAAAATTCTCTTAATCTCTCATCACTCATAACTCACAAAGAAAAGGTTTCTTTATAGATTTGTGTTCTTAATCTTCCAAAAAGGTTTCCACAAATCTATTCCTCGTCAAAGAATAGTGGGGAAGATTTGGTGGTGGTGTCTTATTCGAGATCCAAGAAGATTGAAGAGTTCGTGAATCTTAGTAAATAATTGGAGAAGATTGAAGAGTTGTCTTCAAAGGATTTTTTTTCTCATTGAATTTCTTCACAATAAAACATTCTTAGTTAAATATGTTTGAAGTTCTCTGTATGTTTCGTAATTCAAAACATAAGCACAGACATTTTCGCCGTGCATTTTGATCCCATCAACCGGTATCCTATGCAATTTTGATCTTCAAATTCTATTGATTAAACATGCACTTGATTCATGTGTGCACAACGACTTACTCTGCCTAACCAAACTCATCAACGCTACAAGTGGCCAAATCATTGGATTAAACAAAGTAAGCACCATAATTATAAATTAAAGCCTAAACCCTATTTAAACTATATCCTTTAGTTCTATTGGGTTCGAAAGCGTCCATCTAAGACTAAGAATATGAGCATTAAGATTAAAGGTTCCATTTTGTGATTAACTAATTAGGTAGTTTAATTAATTAATCAAATTTATCTTTGAACCAGTTAAAGAATGTATTCTAAGGCCAGCAATGAAACACATGATTCAACTATTGCTATTTTAAATTATTCAAGCCAAATGAACAACGAAATACATCAAACAAGCCTAAATCAATTAAAAAGGCGACACGCATCTATGCAGGGATAGTCATACATAGACATGCATCTAGAAGTTAAACAAGATTCAAAGAAAACACAAACCAAAATGCATAGATAATTCATTAAGAAATCTCACAAAACAACATAGAACTTGCTCTAAAAAACTAGCAAACCTTAGCTTAACATCTCATAGACAAGAGGAAGAGGGGGAGCTATAAATCTTTGATTACACCCAAAAGAAATTAAAAATCTAACCTAAAGATGATAGAAATACGAAGAGAAAGAGAAATTTTGAAGAATTCCTCAGCCTCCATGCCTTCAACCATCATCAAACCCTGAAAGAAAAATTTCTTTTTATAAAAAGTGAGGCAGTGTCACGGCATTGACACCCCTTGTCGAAGCGCTGGGCCTCGCATAGGGCGAGGCACCGCGGTGCCCATCACATGGTCATGTGTGTGACCTTCCCATTTTTTGTCAATATCCGGAGCATTGTGGCGCTGTACCAAAACGGGGCATTCTACCTTTTGGCGCCACTACGCCAGCTCCCTGAGGGCAAAATAGTCATTTTATTGGGTTTTGTGTCCTAAAACTCATGGTTTGTAAACAATAAACTTATTTTGTTAATCAATATAGATGTTATTGAAGTGTAATTCAATAAAGTTGTTATTAAATACATGAATTGCTCATTTCATTTTACAAATAACCTAAATCCAATAAACTAAGATCAATGACTATTACATGAGTACTTGAAGTGGAGGCATAAGAGTGGATCAAGTTGGAGTAAATAGCCAAAATGGTCTATAGTATACGGATAAGGCTGGGTACCTTATTCTGGGGACACTATCAGATGCAACCCACTTTATAGATGTTGCAATTATTGTAAAGTGCTACAAATGAAGTGATTCTGATTCATTCATGTGAAAACATGCGAGTGGGGGTGTCCTATGTAAAGAGTTTATATAAGATCGGACCAAGAAATAAGTTAATCTTACTCTATAACTGATAGGATATAGAAGCATGCAACAGAAGCAATCAGAATCAATGAGCACTCTAATTACATTTAATTTGAGTCCTAAAAGTATGCAAAACCAAATTTAACTTAGAAAGGGTTTCAAGAACATCATACTTTTGTAGAATCCTCCAAATCCAAGTTGCTCTCTTCAAATTCTCAGCTTCAAAACCTCAGTGAACCACCAAGAGATATTCTCTACTATTCTCAACCTTGAATTTGAGTAGTAGAACTCAAGATTGAAGTGAAATGTGAAGGGATTAGAGAGGGTTTTTGAGGAAAAAAACAATTCTCTGCGGAAAACCAGTTTTTCAACCAAAAAATCTCTTCCTCTCAAATCAAATTGAGGTGTTTTATGTATTAGATACATGCAACTAAACATCTCTAATGCTGATTGACACCTCCTTCTTGCTTGTTAATGGGCTAGATGTTAAAATTAAGTGAATCCAACTCAAGTTTTCCTAAAAAATGGAAAAGTTCAATATCAATCTTTATTTTTCAATTTTCAATTTGATTAATTTCAAAATTAAATCAATTTTAAACTTCAATTTCTAAAACTGAATTAAAGTTGAAAAATTAAATTCATTTTAATTTAATTAAATAATAATTTAATATCAAATATTAAATTAATCAAACACCTAATTTTGAACATGAATCTTATTCATGTATTTAATATTTAAATATTATAAACTCTTCAATTTCGTTTAATTTCAATAAATTAAACGTTAATTATATCAAATATAATTATACAAACCCAAATTTGAAATTGACCAATTCAAATTCAAATCCTAATTTACAATTTGAACATTTCAAATTGAAACCCTAAATTCAATTTAAACACTTCAAATTGAAATCATTTCAAATTTACTCAATTTACTAATTCAAGATGTTCATGTTTTACGAGCTAGTAGAGGGACCTTATGGACCTACAGATCATAAGCTCCAACGATTTGAGATTAATTGGCTAAAACTCTTTAGATTGAATTAATCAATATTCATTAACTACCGAGCCATACAACTATAGCTCAATAGTTGCACTCTCCCCACTTTAGATATATTTGTGTCCACTTGATTTAACCATAATCAGTAAGTCGACTATTCACAGGTTGTTCGTAATAACAGTTGGGTCAAATGTTGTTTTACCCCCAAACTACATCTTGTTCCTTAAGTTCCATTCATCCTCTAATGAACAATTGATTTTTGATCCAATCACTAAACCAGATCTCTCTCAGGTCAATGAGAGAGTGAGACCCCTTGTTCAAGACCTGAATTCAGCACTTAAGAGAACAATCTTCCCCTTATCCCTAAATTGGGTAGGCATGAATTCTATCTTGCACCCTATGTCCCCAGCTATCTACCCGGCCTTACTCCAAATATGGGAGGCTTATTGAGCCGGCGCTATTTAGCCAACCCTCACCTATGCAAATTTATAGATAATCCTGAATAAACAAGAGTTCATAGTTAACTCAGTATTAAGATCAAATTACCTAGGTCATCTAAGCGAAATAGTCAATCTTAAACAGTAAGCAACGTTATAAAGTAAGAGTGACTTATTTCATGGTCCGATCTTATGCAAACTCATTGTATAGGACATCCCTACTCCTCAAGTCAATACATGAACAAATCAGGATCACTTCATTTGTAGCACCTTACAACAAATTGTAACAACTACAAAGTAGACCGTATCCGATAGCGTTACTAGAATAAGGCTCCCAACCTTATTCATATACTATAGACCGTTTTGGCTATTTACTCGAACTTGATTCATCTTTATGTCTCCACATAAAGTTCAAGTATTCATATAATAGCCATGAATTTTAGTTTATTGGATTTAGTCTTTAGAAGTGAAATTTACAAATTCAATAACAACTTTATTGAATAAATGACAAATAACATCTTTATTAATAATAAAAAATGTTTAATTTTACAAACTGTGAGTTTTAGGACATACAATCCAACAATAACATTGTTTACTGTTTAAGACTGACTATTTCAAAGCGATAACCTGGGTAACTTGACCTTAATCCTAAGCTAATTATGAACTCTTGTTTATTCGGGATTATCCTTAAATTTGCATGGGTGAGGGTTGGCTCAACGACGCCAACTCAATAAGCCTCCTATTTCAGGGGTAAGACTTGGTAGATAACTGGGCACATAGAGTGCAAGATAAAATTCACTCCTACCCGCTTTTAGAGATAGTAGAGAGGTTATTCCCTTAAGTGTTGACTTCGGGTCTTGAACAAGGGGCTCCACCCTCTCATTGGCCCGAAAGGGACTCAGTTTAGTGATTGGATCACAAACTAATTATTCATTAGAGAACCACTGGGACTTAAAAAACAAGATGTAATCTCGAGGGTAAAATAGCTTTTTGACCCAACCGATATTACGAGCAACTTGTGAAGGATTGACTTACTGATTATGGTTATATCGAGTGGATACAAATATATTTACAGTGAGGAGAGTACAACTACTAGGTTTTAGTAGAGTGACTCGGTAGTTAACGAATTTTGGTTAATCTGGGTTAAAGAGTATAGTTGATTAATCTTTGATCGTTGAAGCCCATGATCTATAAGTCCATTAGGTCTCCCTACTAACTCACAAACGGATTAAACCTTAGAATAACATGATGAGAGAATTTGAAACGTTCAAATTCAAATTGAGGGAATCAATAATTATATATGTTATAATTACAAGTTTAATTGACGAATTAAACAAAATTAGAGAATTGGATAATATTTAAATTTGATTTAAATATTAATTACATGAATAGAGATTCATGATAGTGGAATTGGTGTTATATTAATTTAATATTGGATATTAAATTATTTTAATTAATTAAATTATTTAATTAATTAAATTATTTAATTAATTAGATTTAAAATTGATTCTTTGAATTAATTTTATTTAAAATTAGAAATTAGAGTTTTTGGAGAATTCAAATATTAAATTCAATTTTAGTTTTAATTTAAATATTCTGAAAATTTAATTAAAGAAAATTGGATCTAAATTAAAAGAATGGAAAAACCCAATTTAGTGGGTTTTTCCCACTTTAGACACTCAATTCCCACTCAAATTCAACTTGTTTTGGTGTCTAGTGGAGAAGCAATCTGATTGCATGGAACTTTTTAACAAAATTAAGTTCAATTGGCTAAGAAATTCATTCATACAATTCCAGAAATTTGTGAGAGACGAGTTCTCTCTAAGTCTTGACATTCAGTCTGAAATTCCCTCAAATTTTAGCTCATTTTGGGCTCCACCACCCAATCTAAGGTCCTAGAGAATAGTAAAGAAGATCAAGTGGTGGTCTGAAGCTTTTTGGAGTCAAGAATCAAGTTGAATTCGAAGTTGAAGAAGAGTTCTTCAAAGGTATATAATCAAACCCTATTTTTTGTTATGAACATGCTTTCTTAGGTGCTAAAATTGATGAATTAGAGTGTTTAATGATTCTGTCTGTTTCCGCTTATTGCTTGCTAAATCTAACAATTGGTATCAGCATCAGGTTTAAACACTCAATTCATGTTAATTTTAGCTTGGTGGGTGATTTTTATAGGTTATATGAAAATGGTTGTTGATATAGATAATTTCAGTTTTGGCATTTAAATTCTCTTCAATTAAGTGTTAATTGTTATAATTGGCTATTTGTTTATAGACCTTAATATGTGATTAAGAGTCTGTAAATTTGTTAGAGTCAATAGAGTTGCAATTAGGTTGTAATTGAAGAAAGAAGCAAGAATGGTCAATTGAAGAAAACATGCTATGAAGCTATTACCAGGTAGAGTTACAACGTTGCTCATCAAATTGCCCTAAATTGAAGAGTTCAACCTATGGCATTGCAACGCTGGGATGAAGCATTGCGATGTTATTCATCCCAACTCAGAAAGAATGTGCTCATCCTGACCGACGGTTCAAGTGAACTGGTTCGGCTGGTTCAGGTCTTTGAGGTCTAGTTAAGTCTCTTTTGGTCGGTTCAACCTCTTTTGGTGCTTCGAAGATCCAATCCGAGTGGTTTGAGTCTGGATCAAGTCGGTTCATGAAGTTTAAAAGCTATTGGAAGCCGACTTTGTTTATTATTGTAATAATTTAGGCTAATTGTTTGATTAAAATGCCAAAACTGGTCCATATCAGTGTGTGTTCAATTATTTATGCATTGTGAATGTATGTTATAATTAAATAAATCTTATATGTGCATATAGTATGCCACATGGATTTAAAATCCTACCATAGGAAGCATGTAGCATGCGTTGAAAGTGTCACACCCCTTCCCAGATTACCCTCTTAATCTAGAAGAGAATGTGATGATAGTAGTTACCAACCCTTTTATGGCACTTGTTGTGTTACCTACATTCTTAACCTGCTTAGAAATCCCTGGAATACATAAATAACAGTTTAAGATACTTAATCTCAGATATACATACTTAATCTCAGATGTCACTACCAAGATTAAGCACACAAAACATTTATATCATTAACAGATACAAAGTTCAGTGAGTCCCAACACTTGGCCCTTGTCCCTAACATGAACAACACTTATGTATAGACATTTACAAGTAAACACCTAAAACTTTTCTTTAAACTGGAGTCTTTAAATGGTAGAGCAGCAGTGCAGTTAACCTCTGAGAACTGACCACTACCTAGGAATGAGAAAACATTTAAAACGAGTGAGCTACTAGCCCAGTGAGTGACTAATAAATCATAAACATCATGCTTAAAACTAAAAACTGTCGAGCAAACTCATACTTAAAACTTTTAAAGCATAACATAGCTTAGCATGATCCTTAGTTGAGAGAGAGCCTTTTTTCTCAATCCCTCAACGTCAAGCCTTAGTTGGTTTGGAGTATTCTCAACACAACCAACATCAACTCTACTTATGTGTACATGGTAATAACTAAGTACCTCATACCTTAGGTACTACTGCCCAGATACCTTCACAATGTCTTTTAGTATCAGGTTTTAGTAATCATCATAAAACTCATACTTTGAAGTAAAACATAATAAGCAATATAAATCATATGCTTAAACATCTTTACTATAAAGCATAAAACTTCCAATGCATGCTTCCTGAAAATTAAGTATAGAAATACTTAAATCATGCTTTCATAAACTTCTTTAAACTAGCATGTGTCAATAGGTTCATGAAAACTAGTTTGCTTGGAAACTATCTCAAACATTCTTTAAACATAAGCAAGCATGAGTCGAAACATTTCAGTAAAGCATGTGTACTAAAACATTGGGAAAACATTAGTTTTGTCACTCACAGCCTTGGACGTTCCTCCTAGGGTTGATAAGCCTTTCCTATTGTCATTAACCCTATGAAAATGATAACCATGTTTAGCCATTGCCTTTAATCCTTATGTGAGACCAACTCACCTAAATAAGCTTAACATTTAACTTAAAGTGTCACATTTCAGCTCAACACATACCTTCCTTATACGTTCAACACTTAGAAAATCCTTGGTCATGGTACTAGCCTATGCAGCCAACAATCATCAGCTCATGCACTAACGCATGCCCCATGAGTTCACTTAGCCATACGCCAACACATTCCCAACACAACCTTGCATTCAGCGCCTCGCGTGCCTGCTTGCACAACTTCTCGCCTACATAGTGCCTCCTTGCGCTTACGGCTTTAACACATGCCTACACGGTCTACGCATACTAATGCATCCTTGCGCGTAGCCCAGCACATGCCTTGCGTTCAATCTGCCCTTCGCGCGCACCTGCAACCTGCCCTTCAATGATTGTAGCTGCCTGCTTGTTTAACCAAAATTCTAGATTAAAATTTGAGCTCAAATAATTAATTTTCCAGGCCTTTTCTTAGAAAAAATTCCTTCTACAAACTTGCGTAAAAACATCTTAGCTTTCTTACCTTCAAATTTGAGCACTAAATTCCTCTTGGTTTAGCTGGAAACCTTCAATCTTCACCACTGGCCTAGATTCATCCGAGAGCCTGACCTTCTGGAGGATTTCTTCAGTTTTCACCTTGATTCCTTTGGAAATTCCTTTCGGTAGCCCTGGAACTTCAACTATACTCCACCCTCGTTCAAACAGCTCTGAAATCACCTCAATAACATGAGTAATTTGCTTAAACCGGCCCTTTGAACTGAGGCCTTCCTTTCTATAGTTGAGACTACATGCCCACAAATCATCCTTAGGCTGATAACTCATTTACTAAGTGGGTTTAGTTCTCCTAACCTTGATAGCTGGCACACTCAAGTTGGTGATTAAGCTGTGATCACCTCTTAAACCAATGCATGGTTCAACATCCTCTAACTATCGCATGGCACATCGGAACGCACACCCTTTTAACCAATGCACTCAACACAAAGCCCAATCTTCAAACGTTTACCAACACATGGCAGAACTTCAACGCATACCTTGGTGTCTCTTGCACACATCACTTGAGTTGGTGACCATACCATGGTCCTGCCTGCACACGTAACTCATCTGATCAATGCATGCAGCCTCACCTAGCCAATGCATATTACAACCCCATCGCCTAGTCGCTCTTGCCATGTCACGCGCATCCTTGCCCCTTTAACCTTACATGGGCTTTGGTTGGCACATTGCCCACACCCATCGTATGGTAACTCACGACCAACACTTAGTCCTTTTCTCCATGCAACACGCCCATCATGCGCTCAACTAACCTTTTAGGAACATGGCTGTCGCACACCTCAAGAACCTTCCATGCATGGACTTCCAATGCATGGCACATCTAGCTTCCACACATAACCAAAATTTCCTTACTAAGTGTCATTAATACCTTGCTACCTAAGAACCTTGTTTGTCAATACTTAGAACTTTTACTTCTTCTTCATCATCCTCAAGCTTTTCCCTACAAACATTACATTAACTTATACTTAATTCTAATTAACATACTAATTATCATACTTAAGTAGGGAAAATAGGGTTCGAACTTCACAAAATGTAAGTTATAAAGAGTTATAATATATAGTATGCATGTTTAGGGTTCAAGTATTTAATATAAAGTTTTATATTAAATCTCGAAATGCTTGATGAATGTTATGGATGATCAACATGTCTATTATTTTATAATTGTTATAAAATTGGATTAGACATTTAAAATCCATAACAAAGATAAGATGCATGCCCACCTAGGGTTAACAAATAATAATTTATTTTAAATAGTTAAAATAGGTCATTATCTTATAAAATTTGGTTACAAACTCAACCGGTTTGTAATCCTGTCTAAGACTGGAGGTATTTAAATTGACGGTGTAGAGATGAAAACTCTAAGGCACAACGGAAGCCATAACATACAAAACCCAAAACGTATTTCAAAATGCCACTTAAAATCTTTTTTTTTTTTGGAATAAAAAATACAAATCCAAATCGATTAAGCATGCAACTAGAAATAAAACCTACAAAGAAAAGAAACCCTACCTAACAAAGCTTTTGGGAATTTGTGGAATTCTTCCGTATGAATTGGAAATTGGCACCATCACTTAGAGTCCTCCCTATTCTTGTAGGGAAATTGAGGATTTGAGAATTGTGGGATTCTCTTTAGAAATTGGGAGAAGTTTGGGCAGAGAGTTTTTTGCTTCTACAAAAAAAGAAAAGAAAAAAGAAAAAAGAAAAAAAGGAGAGAGATTAAAAAAAAAAATGCTCTCCTCTGTATCTCTCTCTCTTTTTTTTTTTTTTTTTTTAATATAGAGAGAATGAGAGAGAAGTGAGGATCCCACGTCTCTAGTCACTCCCCTACGTAGGGAGTTAGATTTTTATTTAATTAAAATTAAATAAAACTATTTATTTAATTTAACTAAATAAATAAAAACGAATAACCATTTAAATCATATTTAAATGGTTCCTTATCACATAACCTATAGTTTTAATGCACTATATGCATTAATTTTAACTTTAGTTTTGATTTAATCAGTTTAATTAAATTCAAAATTAATTAATTAATTAATTATTCTTCAATTAATTAACCATCCAATTAAATATCACATATTTAATTTAATTTTCCATTTGAATCATATTAAAAAAAACTTCTCTCACTTAACCTATAATTTTAATGCACATTATTTTTAATTTATAGTTTTCAATATGAATCTTATTCATATTAGATTAATATTTGAACTCCTTTCAAATATTTTGTTATCTCATTTATTAATTTTGAATCATATCCAAAATTAATACTAAAGTCTAAATTTAAACTTTATATTAAAATGTATCAACATATATTAAAAAAATTCCAATTCTGAATTTGAACATTTCAAATTTAATTTAATGACAAATCACCTCAATACCCTTTATAAGTTAGGAAGGGGACCTAATGGACCTATAGATCTGAAGCTCTAACGATGTGAGATTAATTGGCTAAACTCATTAACCAAATTAATCAATATTCATTAACTATGGGTATACTCCACTAAAGACCTACAGCTACACTCTTCTCACTACAAATATGTTTTTTTTTTTTGTCTAGAGATATAGATCAATAACAAGTTAGTCTTTCACGAGTGTTCATAACACCAGCTGGGTCAAATTACCGCTTTACTTCTGGGTTACTTCTACATCCTTCAGTACCAGTGCTCCTTTAATGAACAACCTGTTTATGGTCCAACCATTAAACAAAAACCCTTCTCGGGCCAGTGAGAGGGTAGGGCCCTTTGTTCAAGTCTTGGAGACACCATTTAAGGGAACACTAATCTACTTACTTTGAAGTAAAAAAGGAGTGAAATCTATCTTGTATGATTATGTTCCCAGTTACCCACTCGATCTTATCCCCAAAATGATAGGCATATTGAGTCGGTGAACTGGCCACTCTCACCCATACAAATCAAAGGATAATCCCTCATGAATAGGAGTTCATAATATATTCAAGAGTAAGACTAAGTTGCTTAGATAATCCTATTAAAATAGAAACCTAACTAGTCAACGGAGTTACATCTAGTGGTTATTATTTCGTAGTTCGGTCTTGTGCAAACTCATTGTCCAGGATACCCTCACTCGCGTGTCTCCTACACGAACGCGTTTGATCACTACATTTGTATCAAATACAAAGTAGGCCATATCCATAGTGTTACCAGGATAAGGTGTCCAACCTTATCCCTATATTATAGACCCTTTAGGTTGTATCTTGAACATTGATCCCTATATGTCTCTACATACAGTTCAAGACTCATAAGACAACCTAGGATGTTAATTTATTGAATTTTAGGGTTAATAAGACAAAATTAAATAAAACATCAATAACACTTATTGAGAAAAACATTAATAACTATTTATTAGTTACGGTCATTTAATTACATTCACTATCTACGAGTTTTAAGGCATAAAACTCAACAGACGGTTTATGGAATACCTCCTATCTGGGGATTATAACCGAATAATTGAGCGTCATTAATTTTGCTTTATGATCATGCGTGAGCGATGTGAGGTCGTAAAATTGGTTTATCACCTAAACATCGTATGTTAAATTCAAATATAAACGTTATACATGGATAATCACCTAGACTTACGTTGTTCTGTTAGCCAGAATAAACCTGTAAACCCCGAACTTAGGTTCCTTAGATAAGCATGTTTAGCCAAAGGGATGTTATATTAAATATTTATTTAGTAGAAATTCATGTTATTTATAGGGATTATGAAGGAAGAGAAGGAAAATATATTTAATGAAGAAACTCAATCATTAGTCTGGCTGGAGGCACTAAGTGAGGGGTGATGTGGCAATCTACTCCTTGAATTCAGGAAGCGGCAGAAAGATTAAAAGAGGAAGTGAAACTTCAAAACATGGTTTTGGCAATTGACAAGAGAAGATCTAGCGAATTTGGTGCTATTTGAAAGCTGGGAGAATCTAGTTTTTAAGGTTGTCCTGCTGAAGAAATATTGCAAGAGAAGAAGAACAAAAGTGGAGAATTTACAGAAGAGGCAGAACCACGGATTAATCAAGGCTCAAGGTGAAGTTTGGAAGTTCCAAGCGAAACTATAAGGAATTCTAGGCTGAAATTTTAAGGTAAGAAAGTTAACTCAAATCTAAACAAGTTTGTAGAAGGAAGTTTCTTGAAAAGTGCTATGGATTTTGAGTTATGAATTTTTGAAATTATAATAGGGGATTGGTGCATAAGCAGACAGCTGCTTGTGAAGAGCAAGCAAGCAGTTCATCGTGGAGAATTATAGCGAGATTTGAGCATGAGGATCTCGCTTATAAAGGAAATCTCACTGATTTTGTAAGGAGGATCTCGCTCTAGGGGAAATCTCGCTAGGAATTGAGGTGAGTATCGCTAAGAATTTCACAGGAAAAGCTTAATCTCGCTCTAAAGGATCTCGCTGGCATCGCTCTAGAGGATCTCGCTAGCATCGCTTAGAGGGATCTCGCTGACTTCGCTCAGGGGGATCTCGCTAGTAAAGCTGTCTGTATTGATGGAAGTTCCTTTAATAAATGAATTATTTAAGGTATTTTATTAGGAATTCTAAGTAGTTTATAAGAGAATGAGTTCTCTGTAAATGAGTGACAATGGAACAGCTCTTATGTAAATACTAGGCAATGGAACTTAAGTTGATGTTACAAAATACACATTTAATACCGAAGGACGTTGAGAAGGTATCTAACCAATTAGGTACCGAAGGACATTTGAGAAGGTACCTGGCCAATTTGATATCGAAGGACATTTGAGAAGGTATCTGAGTGAAAGTACCTAAAATATGATGGTACTTAGTGTGGCCACGTGCACATAAGCAGTTATGAATGAGGGACCGAAGTATGGGTCTCTTGGTCGGTAATAAACATTTGGGAGCTAGAGCGTTTAGGCTCGTTCTCAACTAGGAATAATATTGTTTAATGATGTTTGAGAATGGTTTACAGCAACATGTAGAGACATTTGCTTGAGTTTACTCATTGGCATATTTACATGTTTATAGTGATGCTATGCTTGTTGCTTTACGATTCTATAGTCACTCACTGAGCTTTTAACTCACAAAATTTTTGTGTTTTCCCTTTTCAAGTAGCGGTCAGTTTCCTCAAGGTTAATCCTGCTGCTGCTTGCCACCGAAAGACTCGGCTTATCAAAAGACTTAGGTTGATGATCTGTTTATGTACACATGTTTTGTGAGGGACTAGGGCTTCTGTAGGAATGTTTAGGCCACCTGTGAATATTTTTTTTTATCCTATAAAAGTAATGTCTTGGCTGTATGCATGTATTTATGTAACCTTTGTAGAACCTTAAGAGAGGTTAGTTGTTTGCATATATTACTAGTCAGATGAATAAGTTAGTATTTAGATTAGAAGGCTTGGGTGGTGAGTGCTGGCAGTAGGGCTAGTAACTACCATGGTCATATCCTCTTCTAGAATAAAAAGGTAATCTGGGAGGGGGTTGTTCCATCGAGTACCACCCTGGTAAGGCTAATGTTGTGGCAGATGCACTAAGTAGGAAATCCTCGGGACCCAAGACCATTATTGGTTTAATAAGAGGAATCCTATTGCAAGAGTTTAGGAATTCCAGAACCGCCTTATCAGTGGAACCGTCAGGAGGAATGATAGCTACTTTTCAGATAAGGCCGACCTTAGTAGAAAACCTTAAGCGGGATCAATTAGAAGACCGTGATTTTCAAAAGATTGCTGATGATGTGAGTAAGGGCATCAGGGTTGACTTTCAACTAAGAACAGATAGTGTACTAGAAAAGGAGGGGAGAATGTGTGTGCCTAACAAGCTACAGCTTAAACAAGCCATTCTAGAGGAAGCACATAGTTTCGCTTATGCCATGCATCCAGGTAGCACCAAGATGTATAGAACTTTGAAGAAATCTTACTGGTGGCCTGGGATGAAGAGAAATATAGCAGAATATGTGGACCGATGTATAGTCTGCCAACAAGTCAAACCTGAGAGACAAAGACCAGCAGGATTACTCAATCCACTTCCAGTGCTTGAGTGGAAGTGGGAGCATGTGACAATGGACTTTCTATTTTGTTTGCCTAAGACACCCTCAGAATTTGATGACATTTGGGTAATAGTCGATAGACTAACTAAGACGGCCAAGTTCATACCAGTAAAAGTTACTTTTACACTAGACCGTCTAGCTAAGATTTATGTGGATAGGATAATCAGTCAATATGGAGCTTCAGTGTCGATAGTGTCGGATCGGGACTCGAGGTTCACTTCAAAATTTTGGCCTAGTTTACAGAAGGCTATGGGCACTAAATTGCATTTCAGTATGACTTTTCATCTGCAAACAGATGGACACTCGGAAAGAACTATACAGACACTGGAAGACATGTTAAGAGCTTATGTACTACAATTCAAAGGAAGTTGGGATACACACCGACCATTGATTGAATTTGCCTACAACAATAGCTACCATTCTAGTATCGAAATGGCTCCCTATGAAGCATTGTACGGCTGACCTTGCAGGACTCTAGTATGCTGGAACGAAGTCGGAGAACGACAATTATTGGGTCTAGAATTAGTTCAAAAAACAACGGAGAATGTGAAACTTATCAGGGATCATCTTAAAGCGGCTTGCAATAGACAGAAGAGCTACGCCGATAAACGAAGAAGAAAACTAGAATTTAAAGTTGGAGAACAGGTATTTCTCTGGCTATCTCCATGGAAAGGAATTCTTCGGTTTGGGAGGAAAGGGAAGTTAAGTCCACGATACATTGGACCATATGAAATTGTGGAATGAGTTGGTCCAGCAGCTTATAGGTTGCAGTTGCTGATGAAGCTAGCTTGTATTCACCACGTATTTCATGTGTCGATGCTAAGGAAATACGTGTCTGATCCTATGTACATACTAGCAACACAACCGGTACAGGTCAAAGAAGATTTATCTTATGAGGAAGAGGCCATCAAGATTTTGGACTGGAAAGATCAGGTACTCAGAAATAAGACGATTCCTTTGGTGAAGGTGTTATGGCATAATCATAGGATCGAGGAAGCAACCTGGGAACCTGAAGAGAAAATGAGGAAGAGATACCCTCAACTTTTCAAATGATATATCAGGTAAATTTCGAGGATGAAATTTCTTTTAAGGGGGAGATGATTGTAAACCCCAAACTTAGGTTCCTTAGATAAGCATGTTTAGCCAAAGGGATGTTATATTAAATATTTATTAAGTAGAAATTCATGTTGTTTATAGAGATTATGAAGGAAGGGAAGGAAAATATATTTAATGAAGAAACTCAATCATTAGTCTAGCTGGAGGCACTAAGTGAGGGGTGATGTGGCAATCTACTCCTTGAATTCAAGAAGCGGCAGAAAGATTAAAAGAGGAAGTGAAATTTCAAAAGCATGGTTTTGGCAATTGATAAGAGAAGATCTAGCGAATTCGATGCGATTTGAAAGCTGGCAGAATCTAGTTTTCAAGGTTGTCCTGCTAGAGAAAGATTGCAAGAGGAGAAGAACAAAAGTGGAGAATTTGCAGAAGAGGCAGAACCACAGATTAATCAGGGCCCGAGGTTAAATTTGGAAGTTTCAAGCCAAACTATAAGAAATTCTGGGCTGAAATTTTAAGGTAAGGAAGTTCATTAAATTTAAACAAGTTTGTAGAAGGAAGTTTCAGAAAAGAGCTATGGATTTTAAGTTATGAATTTTTGATGTTATAATAGGGGATTGGTGCATAAGCAGACAGCTGCTTATGAAGAGCAAGTAAGCAGTTCATCGTGGAGAATTATAGCGAGATTTGGGCATGAGGATCTCGCTTATAAAGTAAATCTCGCTGATTTTGTAAGGAGGATCTCGCTCTAGAAGAAATATCGCTAGGAATTGAGGTGAGTATCGCTAAGAATTTCATAGGAAAAGCTTGATCTCACTCTAGAGGATCTCGCTGGTATCGCTCTAGACGATCTCGCTGGCATCGCTCTAGAGGATCTTGCTGGCATCGCTCTAGAGGATCTTGCTAGCATCACTCTAGAGGATCTCGCTAGCATCAGTCAGGGGGATCTCGCTAGCATTAGTCAGGGGGATCTCGCTGACTTTGCTCAGAGGGATCTTGCTAGTAAAGCTGTCTGTATTGATGGAAGTTCCTTTAATAAATGAATTATTTGAGGTATTTTATTAGGAATTCTAAGTAGTTTAATCGAGAATTATATCTTTTTAGGCCAAGAAGAGCTAGGGGAAGCGTATAAACCAATAAGAGCCTGAAGAACTATGAGTGACTAAGTAAACTTAAGATTTCTAATACTCATGCACATATGATCAAGTAAAGCACAGTGACATTAATGATGTATTTATACTTCCTCAAGCAACAAATGGTTGGAGAATAACTTAATGCATGTTTCTTGACTTGTATGTTTGTAGCATAGGCCAAGGTATACCGTGTAACCATTACAAAAGCTATGTTCTGATTTTGATATATGCTTCCTAGAGGAAGGTTATGAGAGAATGAGTTCTTGTGTAAATGAGTGACAATGGAACAACTCTTGTGTAAATACTAGGCAATGGAACTTAAGTTGATGTTACAAAATACATATTTGATACCAAAGGACGTTGAGAAGGTATCTAACCAATTAGGTACCGAAGGAGATTTGAAAAGGTACCTAGCCAATTTGATACCGAAGGACATTTGAGAAGGTATCTGGCCAATTTGATACCAAAGGACATATGTCATAGTAGCTCGATACTGAAGGACAAATTTGAGAAGGTATCTGAGCGGAAGTATCTAAAATATGATGGTACTTAGTGTGGCCACGTGCACGTAGGCAGTTATAAATGAGAGATCGAAGTATGGGTCTCTTGGTCGGTAATAAACATTTGGGAGCTAGAGCGTTTAGGCTCGTTCTCAACTAGGAATAATAATGTTTAATGATGTTTGAGAATGGTTTACAGCAACATGTAGAGACATTTGCTTGAGTTTACTCATTGGCATATTTTCATGTTTATAGTGATGCTACGCTTATTGCTTTACGATTTTATAGTCACTCACTGAGCTTTTAACTCATAAAATTTTTGTGTTTTCCTTTTTCAGGTAGCAGTCAGTTTCCTCAAGGTTGATCCTACTGCTGCTTGCCACCGAAAGACTCGGCTTATCAAAAGACTTAGGTTGATGATCTGTTTATGTACACATGTTTTGTGAGGGACTAGGGCTTCTATAAGAATGTTTGGGCCACCAGTGAATATTTTTTTTTCCTATAAAAGTAATGTCTTGGCTGTATGCATGTATTTATGTAACCTTTGTAGAACCTTAAGAGTGGTTAGTTGTTTGCATATATTACTAGTCAGATGAATAAGTTAGTATTTAGATTAGAAGGCTTGGGTGGTGAGTGCTGGTAGTAGGGCTAGTAACTACCACGATCATATCCTCTTCTAGAATAAAAGGGTAATCTGGGAAGGGGTTGTGATAAAACCTTAGTAAAAATTTACCCAAAACAAATGGAACACTTCAATAGGAGATTAACAACATATACGATGGTTGGTCATTTTACGATGGCTATCCCCTCGGTGGGTTGTAACATGGGATTCAGATCAACTTAAACTCCAGAAGTGGATAGGATTTCTTAGTTCGATTCCCAACCTTGAATCTCAAATTCAGTAGCATCATTAGGGCCAACCTCTGAGGTCTGGAAATTGAGGGTTACACTTATGAGAATTACAAAGTGTTAGTAAGTTTTTTTACCAAAAATGGTTACTAAATAACTATAGGAATAATATGAGTTATTCTGGAATTAGTATTTAGTAAAAAATGTCTTGCTTGAGTGAAGAAGTATTTGACTACCCCTCGGTAGCATCTATTCTGACTCACTAAAGTATTGTTACAAATAAAATAATGAAATTTGGGTACATTGTTACTTTGCTAAAACATGATTTGATTTAAAAGCAATTCATTAATAGAATTTGTTTATACTTTCAGAGATGACTAGCTCATTAATATAGCTACAGGCTTCTGAGAAACTTATTGGGGACAATTACGCTACATGGAAATAAAACCTAAATACAATACTGGTAATAAATGATCTGAGATTCGTTTTAACTGAGGAGTGTCCTCATAACCCCGACTCAAATGCAAACCAAACTATTTGAAAAGCAGATGACAAGTGGACAAGGGCAAATGAAAAAGCCCGAGCCTATATTCTTACCAGTATATCTGATGTTTTGGCGAAGAAACACCTGATAGCATGCATACCACAAAAAAGATTATGGAATCTCTGCAGGGGATGTTTGTGAAGGATCCCATCGAAGGGTCCTTGAGCGGAAGCAACGGATCGTCCCAAATCCAACTTTACAAAATTCGATTTTACGAAAAAAAATAATTATACATTTAATTCAAACAATACAACATGTATATAATATGAAATTGCAGAAAAATAAATTTTGGTTTCAAAAACTTTTACCTTTGAAGATGTTTCTTCAATTTGAAACCCTGATCTCCAATCGGACACTACGAAGTACGCAATCTCGATAATCTCAGGTGAGAATCCAAGAGTGTGTGGTGCTCTGGTGATTTTGGCGAAGGAAGGGAGAATTGAAAGGAAGAGACGAACAATGAATTTTTCCTTTTCTCACTCACAGAACTACTCTTTGTTTTTGTAGGATGATCAAAAAGAAGAAGAAAATCATCTTTTCCCACTTACATGAAATGGAGAGAAAAGTTGGGGGAGGGGGAGAAAGGAGTTACAACTCCCTCCCATTAATTAATTTAAAAATAAATAAATATATAATTAATCAATTAATTTAATATATATTAATATGACTACCACCTTATCATATAATATATATTAAACTATATGTTATATCAAATATAACATATAATCTATAGTTTTCATATTGTATCTTATACAATATAACTTATAGTTTCTTTTCTCTCACTAATGACATTTAATATAAATCAGATTTACATTAAATTTAACAATATGAATCCAATTCATAAAAATAATATTTGAATCATATTTAAATATTTATTTCCTCTCATGAATAGTTAATATTATAATGTATCAAATACATTATAGTAATTATATCACATATAATTTAAAATTTAATTAATTATATCATATATAATTAATTCCCTCAATTAATTTAAATTAATCCAAAAACTTATTGCTCATTTAATCCCGTTGAGCTACCGAGGAGACCTTATAGACCTGTAGCTTGAAGCTCTAATGGTACGTGAATAATTAATTAAACTCTTTAATTATTCACCATCCATTAACTGTCGGGCGCTCCACTAAAGACCGACAGACGCACTTTTCGCACTACAGATATATTTCTGCATCCATTGGATATAAGTAATCAATAGTATGATGACCCTTCACAAATTGCTCATAAGTACAACTAGGGCAAAATTATTGTTTTGCTCCTGTAGATACATCTTACTCCTTAAGTACCACTGATCCTTCTAACAAATAATAAATCATAGTCCAATTATGATCAAACCCTTCTCGAGATGGGAGAGGGTGTGGCGCCACATTGTTCAAGCTCCGACATTGGGAAATGAGTGAATTCTTTCTTATGTAGTTGTGTTCCCAGTTCCTCAGTCAGACGAATCCCCAAAATGGTAGGCTTGTTGAGTCGACGATTTGACCACTCTCACCCGTACAAATCAAAGGATGGTCTTCATAGGTAGGAGTTCATAACTTACTCAGGATTCAGGTCATGCTACTTATGGTCATCCTTGTGAAATGTAAGTTTCTATTATGAACGACATTATATAATGAGACTAAACATTTCGTGGTCGTATCTTATACAAACTCCATTGTATAGAATATTCTCGCTCACATGTCTCCACATGAATTATCAAGATCAAATCATGTGTAACACTTTATAACAATTGTAACATCTATAAAGTGGGCCATACTCATAGTATCACCAGGATAAAGTATCCAACCTTATCCATCTACTACAAACCATTTAGGTTATCATTTAAACATGATCCACCCGTATGTCTCTACATACATGTTTAAGCTACAAGATAACTTTGGATGTTAGTTTATTACTTTGTGGTTAATGCAACTAATTTTGAAACAAAACAACACATATTTTATTACATAAATAAAATGTTTGTACATTACAATTATAAATTATAAGACCCTACGAGATTTAGAGCATCAACCCCAATGGTTTGGACAATCGTACTTCTCCCTTAGACATGATGCCATCAAGTACATTTATAACCGTCGTATGAAAGAAGGGGGCTTTGTTAGAGAATATGTCCTGGACATGATGATCCATTTCAACGTGGCAGAAGTAAATGGAGCTGTCATAGACGAGAAAATTCAGGTCTTTTTTATTCTAGAATCTCTTATGAAGAGCTTCTTACAATTTCGCACAAATGCAATGATGAACAAGATAGAATATAACTTGACCACTCTTCTAAATGAGTTATAGACTTATTAATACCTCTCAAAAACTAAGAGATAGAAAGCAGAGGTAAGTGTAAACCCTGTACTCCATTTTTCCTACATGAGTGAGTAACAAGCGTGTTAAGTAAAGTTATGAAAGAAGGTAAAGAAAGTAGGAAGATGGAGGAAGAAAATTCTAAGTGTTAGAAATACTTAGTCATGAGTGAGTTTAGATAGTATAACAAGTGAAAATTTGACTAAGTATGGAAGCCAAGTGTAGGCATGCGTTGATGGAGAAATGTGGACGCATGAGGTTGTGTGTGTGATAACGGACAGAAATTCATGTTATTACAATGCTAAGTTATTAAACAATGAAGGTTTGCATTGATAAAATATGTTAGATTGTGTCCAAAAAGCATTAAGTTCATAACATTGTGGTCGCATGCGTTCATCGCATAAGAACAGTTCGCTTTGATATTTTTATGCAGAATATGCGTCAACGCAGGGCGGAAAACGCGATCACAAGAAATTAATGGTCGAGTGCAGCATTACCGCAAGGCTTTGCGGGGATTTGTGCTCGCAAACATCTGCTTAAGATGGATTGCCGTATAGAGCCGACGTAACTTGATCGGCGCATCTAGATGAAAAGCATAATTAATCATGATGGGAAGAAAGCTGATGACGGTCGAATCCGAATTAAATTGACAAGCCGCTAACGATAACAATACACTCAGCTTTTCGGTGACAAATATTCGGCGCATCAATCAGAGAATTAAAGCTATCCCATCTGTGCAATCATAAGAGAAAAACCTCCTTTCACCCTGAAGCTCTATAAATACCGAAGGCATCTTTCAGAAAAGGGGTTCGGTTCAGCTAGTTCAGCAAGTTCAGATACTTAGATAATTTTCTTAATAGTTAGAATAGCCTTGTCCATATTTTCCTTTTTATTTTAAGGCAGAGCGAGAGAAGGAAAGAGACGCCGGAAGATCACTCAGGGCAACTCGAGAGAGAACCAGGAGGCATAGAATGCAGAGAGCAGGTCGACTTTTGCGAGAGCGAGACTATCTTTTGAACAAGAGTAGAAAAGACAGTGTAAAAGCCTGGGAAGCAAGAGATTGCTACCAGGCTCTTTATTCTCTTCTTACATTGTTAATGTGTATTTCAACTTTATATTTATATGATGGAAGTTCTTATTCTACATCTGTTCACTCTCTTAGCATGCATGAGTAGCTAAACTTATCGAATGGGTTGAGAAGAACTAAGCTAACATGACCTAGGATCTTCATCGCATGCGATTATCTTGTTTTATGTTGTGCCCCACATCACTTTAGAGCTACTTGCGAGAGAGTATGAAGAAAGAACCTAAGACTTGAGAGAGGTAGGTTAGAATCTAGACTCGAGAGAGCAAGATTAGATATGCATATACAAGAGATAGGGACTTAGAGATAAGCTCTATTTGCCAACTTGTATCGCATGCACCCTAGAGATAGATTATGATATTATGTGGTCGCCTTATTTGTGTGTGTGTCATTTTGTCATCGCATGGATAAGAATAGAGGCTTATGTGTAGGTCTTATAGACTTATCGCATATATCGCATGTGTTCTAGCATTAGAAGTCGTAGCATTCGCATCGAGAGATGGTTTACTATTGTATGTGTGTTGCATGGTCGCATAGCATGAACGCATCCTAGGAAGTGTTAGCCAAACCCTTTTCAACCCGTTCACCGTATACTCATCGCATCTTCTGCTTTATCAACTCCTTTCGAAACTCCGCCGCATTTGTTTATTTTTATTACCGCAAACAACAAACCAATTAACTATTTGAGTTACCGGTTACCGCAAAGTCTTTCTGAAAATTACCATCGCATACCGTTTTCCCAAGTCCCTGAGTTCGACCCTAGACTTACCAGCTCAGTGGGGTTTATACTTGGATTCCACTGAGAAAACTTGTTGCTCAACGCAATTCCATCACTGCATTTCATTCCATATCTCCACCTCATAAAATAACGCATCAAGTTTTTGGCGCCGTGGTCGGGGACTTCGGTAAATCAGTGTGCTAACGGTAATTTTTCTGATTTTTTTGCAGCTCTCAATCTCTGACAAATTACGGCCTGGAGATTGAGAGAACATTTTGACGCAGAATAAGAGACAAACCACCAACAACAAGAGAGAACCCCAAGAATAGCGGAACAACCGGAAGAAAGGGCCACAAACGCAAACAATATAATGGCCAACCCCATCCTTCTGGCGAATGACCACAATAGACCCATTCGGGACTATGCGTCGCCCAACCTCTATGATTTCTCTCCATAAATCATGAGGCCAGCATTAGATGGATAGAGGTTTGAAATGAAGCCGGTAATGTTGCAGATGATCCAGGTTGCAGGTCAGTTTGGAGGGAGGCGTGGCAAAGACGCACGCCCACCTCTGGAGCTTCATAGAAATCTGAAACACTTTTGTATTCCCGAATATCTCTACCAAAGAAGTTCGTCTAACTCTGTTTCCATTTTCTTTCTATGATCAGGCAAGAAATGAGCATATTCTCTCAAACCGGGAGAGATAACCTCGTGGGAATAAGTCATCAAAAAGCTTATGAAGAAGTATTTCCCACCAACCGAGAATGCCAGGAGAAGGAAATTAATAACAAATTGTGAACAAGAAGATGACGAATCACTCAGCGATGCTTGGGCGACGTTTAAGCGGCTGGTAAGAGACTGCCCACATAATGGCTTATCAGACTACCTGCAAATGGAGATTTTTTACCAAGGACTGAACCCTGCTTCGTAAACTGCTGCTAGTGCGATAACAGCTGGTGGTCTGCTAGACAAAATATATGAAAGGCCAAGAGTATACTTGATTGCATTTTCAAAAATCACGAGGATTGGTGGGAAAGTGATCAAAGATTAAGAATTAAAGATAGTAACGCAAACAATGGGGCCATCACATCCCTACAGAATCAAATGACTGCGATGATGAGTTTGATACAAGGCATCGCAATTAATAGCATGGGAGTGAAGAAAGGGCAGGTCAGCGCAATTGCTCAAACGACCGCAAGTTGTGTCATCTATGGAGATGTTCATTCGATAAAAGAATGCCCAGTAAACCCGCGTCAGTATGCTTCATAAAGAATAATCCCTATTCCGATACGTACCACCCCGAGTGCCCAAATTTTGCGTGAAAAATCAACAACAAAGCTTTCAACCAGTGGTGCAAAAAGGAGGGCCACTCGAATTTTTCCCGCAAAACAACGGTCCAACGCATAGTCAAGCTAGCAACTTGCAAACACCGCAATCTTCGCCCTTAGAGAGCTTATTGAAGCGGTACATTGAGAAAAACGAATCAGTGCTTCAGAATCAAGCAACATCCATTCGAAATCTCGAAATTCAACTAGGACAAATTGTGGACGAGCTAAAAAATAGACCGCAAGGAGCGTTGTCGAGCTCAACTGAACTAGTCAACATAGCCTCTAAGGGAGCTATGCGTTAGCCAGATTAGGCTATGCATTGTGTGGATGAGGCATGCAGCCATATGGTTGAAAGCATTGGCTTAGAAGCTGACCCTTGCATCGATAACCAAGAGGAAGGATCATCTTAGTGAATGATCAGCTAAGCTAGTTGTCATACTCAGATTTGATATTATCCTTTAAGGATGAGGTGGCAACTTGATGTTAAAAGGAGAACATACAGCTGTTAGTTTAAAAAAGAAGCTTGATTTCAAAGAAAGGGTTTGAGAAATTCGTTCGTGCAATGAAGTAATTCTAGAGCCGTTCAAACCCTCAGTATGTCTAGTTTTGAGGTTGAAATGCCGGAAGGAGATTCTAGCGAAATCGATCTAGAGAATGAAGAATCCGTCTGAAGGTTGAATTCTTGGGTAAGTTGGGCCAATCTTGATGATCTGAGGATTTCAGCTCAACTATAAGAAATTCTTTGCTGAAATTTTAAGTTAAGCTTGCTAGACATTTTAGGGAATGTTTGTAGAAGGAAATTATGTGAGAAAAGGCCTGAAAAATTGGTTATTAAAATTGTAAGTTAAATTTGGAATCTTGAACAAGCAGGCAGCTGCTTAGGTTAAACAAGCAAGCAGCTTTAAGGGCTTAACGATGATGTTGAGCGCATGCGTTGGAGGCTGAATTGATGCAAGGACGCGCTAAGAAGCATTAGACCATGCAACGCATATTGAAGCCGTAAGCACAAGTGCTGTGTGGGCATTGGATCCTACAGGCAGGAGCACAGGGTATTAAGGTAAGGTTGCTATGTGATTGTCCATGGGCGCGACCAGACGAACGCATGGGGCATGCATTAATATGCCATGAGATGGGCGCATGAGCTAAACAATGGGTGCAAAGGTTGCTATGTGATGAGCCATGTGATGGACAGTAGGCGTGGGCTGAAAGCATGGTCGCATAGGAGGCTTGAACGCCTAAAGCAAGGCATGGATGCATGGTAATGAAGTTGTTGCTTAGTCAAGTTAAGGCCTAAGAATTTGGCTAAGTGTTCAATGCACTGTGAGCATTTACATGAAGAGGATTGCCAAGACTGTGAGTGACTCTAAATGCTTTAAATGTTTTAAGTAAATTGCTAATGCTTATGAATGTCTAGTAATGCATGTTTACTGAAAGCTATTTATGATAACTATTCTTAAATAGTTACCAAGCAACGCATCTCACATTAATGTTATGTTTATACTATGCTTTTCAATGAACATGAGGATGCGTTAGTATAGAATACTTTGAGGCAACTAAGTCACTAAGAGATAAAAATATGCAAGTTCAGTATGAATAGCTCAGTACTGAAGGACTAGATGAGAAGGTACTGAAGCTCAGTCTTAGATTTGAATAGCTTAGTACTGAAGGACTAGATGAGAAGATACTGAAGCTTTGTCTTAGAATTTGAATAGCTCAATACTGAAGGACACGAAGAAGATATTTGAGCAGTAGTACCTAAGGTATGACGATACTTAAACTAGAATCACACGAAAGAAAAGTTGTCATTGGTAGTGTTGAGATCACTCCACACTAGCTACGGATTGATGTTGAGGAATTGAGTAAAGGTTCTCTCTCAACTAAGGTTGAAATTATGTTTTTAGGAAGTGAACAAAAGGGTTCCTTCCCAGTTAAGTAGTAATGTAGTAAAGAATGATAAAGAGTGAGCAAAAGAGCCACTCTAGACTAATAGACTAAGACATAGTCCAGCAAAGCATGAAAAAGTGCTATGTGATGTTAATGATGATGACATGAATAATAGTTGCCAAGTTTATGTTTTCAGTTAAAGCTTTCAGTTTTAATATCAAAATTTATGTACGAAAGTTATGCTTTAAATATTAGTCACTCACTGGGCATTCTAGCTCATGTTTTCAAATGTTTTCCTTTCAGGTAGCGATCAGTTCCCAAAAGACTTCTCTGCTGCTGCTCTGCCACTCAAAGAGTTAGGCTAAAGGAAGCTTAATTGAAGACCTGTATTAGTTAGTACACTTATGTCTATCAGATAAGGACTAGTATTTTAGATGGGGCTCAATAAGTTGTAATATGCATGTATGAATAATGCTATGAAACCCTGTAATGTAAATGTATTAGGTTCTGAGTTAATTTGTTTAGTATATTAATGAAATGTATGTATTCAAGGTTTGAGAAAACTTAATAGGTTAGATAGGCAATAAGTGCCGGCAAAAGGGTTGGTAACTGCTGCAATCACCACTCCATCCAGGTTAAGAGGGTAATCTGGAGTGGGGTATGACAGTAAATGTTTTCATTGCAGACAAAAGATGATCGTCATCTAAGATAAAGTCTGATTCTTCTTCTTCCAAGAACAAAAGTGTTCAGATGAAAAAGTGTAAGGGGAAAAGAAAGGCTCCTACTGACCGCAAAGGTAAGGCTAAAGTTGCAGACAAAGGAAAGTATTTCTACTACAACGAAGACGGGAACTGGAATAGAAACTGCCCGAAGTACCTTGTAGAAAAGAAAACGAAAAAAGAAAAAACAAGAAATTAGTTTCTAAAGAATGCTTGCAGAAGAAGAGATAACTCTTATGGTTGTCAACAAAGGAGGCTATCTTAGAAAAATTAGTGGGAGTTCCCGAAGTTGTTATCAAAAGATAAATCCATTATATTAGATAATGTAGTTCTTGTTTATGAACTGAAAAGTTTTATATCTATCATTTATAAGAACAATTGTTTAAAAGTATCATTTTGACATAAATGAAGTGTTCATTAGCAAAAGAAGTATTTTTATATGTTCTACTATGAAACAACTTCTATATTATAACTGAACAAAGCGAAGGCCATTTCAAACATTTAGATATTTAGCACGGTTGAAAAACAAAAGGCATAGGTTTCTTCAAGTACTTATCTTTGGGAATTAAAATTTGATCAAATAAGTCTTAATAGGATTAAGAAAATGGCTAAAAGTGGTCATCTAAATTAGTTAGAAGACAACCTTTTAACACTATATGTGTCTTGTTTTGAAGATAAGATGACCAAAAGATCTTTTATAATAAAAGGTCTTAGAGCCAAAGAACCCTTAGGGTTTGCACATTCAGACCTATATGGTTCGATGAATGTCAAAGTACTGTTACATTTACCTAACTTGATCATAAGTTTAAAACACTTAAAAAGTTCAAGGTATATGAAAACTTGTTAGGTAAAACAATTAAGACACTTCGATCATATCGAGGTGGAGAGTACATAAAATTTGAGATTTCCAGGACTATTTAATAGAACAGGGAATCTAGTCACAACTCTCTACACCTGGCGCCTTAGCAGAACGGTGTATCGGGAAGAAAAATAGAACCTTGTTAGACATGGTTCGGTTGAAAGATGAGTTATGCTCAATTGCCTAAATTGTTTTAGGAGTATATAGTAATGATTGTTATACTATTTTGAACATCATTCCATTAAAAGTGTTTATGACAAGTAAAGGATGTTTACATATTTCAGAATTTAGGAAAAACCAGCACATTTGTTGGTGTCAAACCCTAAGGAATTGGAACATCATTCAAAATAGTATGCCTATCCATAGGCTATCCAAAAATAGTATACTTGTTCAACCCATAAGAAAATTAAGTATTTGTATCGACAAATGTTACTTTAATTGACTAAGTATACATGAGAGATCATAAAATATTGTATCAAGTTTCCATAGTAGTTATAGAAAATCAACAAGAGTTTTTGATTAAGTTGACCATGAAACAAGATTTGTTAAGACTGGTAAGATGCATCTTTCTCAAAGAGTTGAGAGTGCCTCGATGTAGTAGAAGGGTTGTGTGACATCCTAGCCATAACATGGGTTTAGTAGAAACTCTAGTCACCAATAGTTGGTGATGGCGTCAAGAATCAAGAAGTTGAGGTTATAAGATGCATTCCCTATTTGTTAATTAATTAGAAGTATATCGTATACTGATGTGTTTACAGAGGTCCTCTCGGTTAAAGTGTTTGAGGGTCACCTAGTGAGTTTAGGATTATGTTTTGTATAATATAGGGCAACATGGAGAAAAACCCATAGGTATATGATACTCAGTAAAGGCAAACTATGGGTATGTGATGCCCTAGTTTGTTGTATTTCTCTCTAAAAACTCAAAAATTCAACATTATGTATACATATGTGATTTACAAGTGGAGTTTTAGTCCAAGTGAGAATTTGTTGGTTTTATGTTCTAAAACTCGTGGTTTGTAAATAATAAACTTATTCTGTTAATCAATATAGATGTTATTGAAGTGTAATTCAATAAAGTTGTTATTGAATGCATGAATTACTCATTTCATTTTACAAATAACCTAAATCTAATAAACTAAGATCCATGGCTATTACATGAGTACTTGAACTTTATGTGGAGACATAAGAATGGGTCGAGTTCGATTAAATAGCCAGAATGGTCTATAGTATATGGATAAAGTTGTGCCCTTATTTCGGAGACACTATCGAATGCAGCCCACTTTGTAGATGTTGCAATTGTTGTAAAGTGCTACAAATGAAGTGATTTTGATTCGTTCATGTGGAGACATGCGAGTGGGGGCGTCTTATGTAAAGAGTTTGTATGAGATCGGACCAAGAAGTAAGTTACTCTTACTTTATAACATTGTTTACTGTTTAAGACTGACTATTTTAAAGCGATGACCTAGATAACCTTAATCCTAAGCTAACTATGAACCCTAATTTATTTGAGATTATACTTAGATTTGCATGGGGATGTGGGTTGGCTCAACAACGTCGGCTCAATAAGCCTTCTATTTTAGGGGTAAGACTAGGGTTGGCAAAAATCCTTGCGGAGTCGGGTCCCCGCCTCGACCAGGGATGGAGGTCAAACCAGGGATTATAACTGGGTCCCTAGTTAGGGACGGGGAAGGTATCCCCACCTCGTCCTCGTCTCCAACCCCGTCCCTAGTTAATTCTTTTTAATATATATATATATATATATTAAAAAAAGGGGGAAATACCCCCTCGGGGATGGGGATGGAGATTCCCCCGCCCTGACCCCGTTGTCAACCCTAGGTAAGACCGGATAGATAGTTGGGGACATAGGTTGCAAGAAGAAATTCACTCCTATCCACTTTTAGAGATAGTAGAGAGGTTGTTCTCTTAAGTTTTGATTTTGAGTCTTGAACATGGGGCCCCATCCTCTCATTGACCAGAGAGGGACTCGTTTTAGTGATTGGATCACAAACCAATTATTCATTAGAGGTTCAACGAGACTTAAGGAACGAGATATAATGTCGGGGATAAAATAGCTTTTTGACCCAGTCGTTATTATGAATAACCTGTGAAAGGTTGACTTACCGATTATGATTATATCGAGTAGATACAAATATATTTACAGTGAGCGGAGCGCAACTACTAGGCTTTAGTGGAGACTCGGTAGTTAACGAATGTTGGTTAATTCGGGTTAACGAGTTTAACTAGTTAATCTCTTATTGTTGAAGCCCATGATCCATAAGTCCATTAGGTCCCCCTACTAGCTCACAAATAGATTAAATCTTAGAATAGCGTGATGAGAGAATTTGGAACGTTCAAATTCAAATTGAGGGATTCAGTAATTATATACGATATAATTACACATTTAATTAATGAATTAAACAAAATTCGAGAATTAGATAATATTTAGATTTGATTTAAATATTAATTACATGAATAGAGATTTATGATAGTGGACTTGGTGTTTTATTAATTTAATATTGGATATTAAATTATTTTAATTAGTTATTTAAATTAAGTTTATTTAAATTTAATTATTTGAATTAATTTTATTTAAATTTAGAAATTTAAATTTTTAGAAATTCAAATATTAAATTAAATTTTAGTTTTAATTTAAATTTTCTAAAAACTTAATTAAAGAAAATTGGATTTAAATTTAAAAATTTGAAAAACCCCCAATTTAGTGGGTTTTTCCCACTTTATACATTCAATTCCCACTCAAATTCAACTTGTTTTAGTGTCAAATGGAGAAGCAATCTGATTGCATGGAACTTTTTAACAAAATTCAGTTCAATTGGCTGAGAAATTCATTCATGCAATTCCATAAATTTGAGAGAGAAGGGTTCTCTGTAAGTATTGACATTTAATTTAAAGTTTCCTCAAAATTTCCTCAAATTTCAGCTCATTTTGGATTCCATTATTCAGTGCTAAAAATAGGTATCGTTAATTCTATCTAACCCAAAATAAATAAAATTTATAAAACACGCGCAACTACTAATACTAACATGTAGTAATAGTGGAAGCACGAAATCGATCCACAGAGAACCTCTATTAGTTGGCAAAATTGAACCTTGAATTTGAAAAGATAACAATTGGGGGGGTTTGTTTTTAAAGAAACTAACTAAAATCGAAGTAAGGCAAGAATTGATAGGAAAATTTTAGTAATGAGAAAAATGAGAGAGATTATGTAATAAATTTCAATGGAAAAATGAATCTTGGGGATTTTTGTAGATTTAGCAAATTCTATCATGGACTTAATAAAATTCATGCAATTAAGTTGTTCCATAGTTCATTAAGGGAGTATCCTAATACCCTAATTAGTCAATTAAACAATTAACTCTAATTTAGTTCTTACTTGCTTCCTAAAGACATTCTACAATTAGTCCCTAAATTGCATTAGACTCATGAATTTTTTTAACTATGAAAATTCTTGAAATTGAAAGACTGAAAATTCAAGATTGATTGTATGAATGTTCTGAATTAGTAGGTTTTTTCAAGAAAATAGGAAAAGAAGTCCAAGTTTCTATCAAGATTACAAATTCTTGCAACCTAGTAATAATTTTGTTATAGAACCATGTAACTTTGCATACAAAAATCAATTAAAATTGAGTTATCAATTCATTTTTAATCAATTGTATTCAAAATCTCAGCAAGAACATTCAAGAACAAGTAATTGCATGAAAAATCTCAAAGAAAAATCTCAAGAAAATGATAATCTACATAATTCCCCAAGAAAAAGACTTACGTACTCGTGGAGATGTAAATTTTTCAAGAAATCCATTGAGAATTACACAATTGGTACAAAGAATGAAGTAATTTTGAAAAAATCTCTCTAAAATTTACAAAGAATAGCTTTTTGTGTTAGTAGAAATCGAAATCTCTCTAAAAAAATGAAATTCTTCTCTCCTGTGAAGTTTGAAACTGAAGCTTTTTGTACTGACGAGGGTCATAGCGTTGCAACGCTATGAATTTGCAGGTCCAACACTGGTTTGTGCAGGCATGCGCATGCGCTTTTTTATTTTTTCGTCATTCTTTGGAGTGTTGCAACGCTGCGTAGAGCATTACGATGCTGCCCTATTTTGTAGCAAAATGATGCATTTTGTCCTTCAGCATCGAGCTAGCATTAAGCTGTGTTGTGGAGGGAGTGTTGCGACACTTCGAGCATTGCTGAAGTGTGTAAATTTGATTCTTTTGACGGGTAGTGTGGTAATTGGTAATTGCTCTTCTTTTGGTCCATTTTTTGCTTGATTTAGCTCCATGTTCGTTGTGATGTTCCAGTGTTGTCGAGATTTGATTTTACCTATAAAATATACATTTTAAGCAAAGAATTGAAGTAGATTTAAGGGAATTAACATAGAAAACATGTTCTTTTCAAAACCTAACATCCACCACTCAATCTAAGGTCATAGAGAATAGTAGAGAAGATCAAGTGTTTTAAAAGCTTTTTGGAGTCAAGAATCAAGTTGAATTCGAAGTTGAAGAAGAGTTCTTCAAAGATATATCATCAAACCCTATTTTCTGTTATGAACATGCTTGCTTAGGTGCTAAAATTGATGAATTAGAACGCTTAATGATTCTGTTTGCTTCCGCTTATTGCTTGCTAAACCCAACGCATTTCACGTCCTTTGAAGCTTTAAGTGCTGGATATCACTCTCAATATCTCAAAATAAACCTCAAACAACAAGCAAAGCTTTGAATGCAAGATTTGCTCGAGAACCCGCAAAAATAGATATTTAAACACATTAATCTTAACATGCAAGTGAGATTAAAAACATGAAATTAGTTCTTTTTTAAAAGCTAACAAAATTGTTTATTCATCTTCACCCAAATTGTAATGTTCCTTGGCGGTAGGTAATATAGCCAGTCTTTAGCATTGTCCTTCTGCGGAAAGAAAATGCTCTCATATTTATCTGCTCTTCTATTACTCCATGTAGACTCATTCCAACATAGACAATGTGGAATTTCTTTAAATGTTTATGTGGGTCTTCACATGCACGCCCATGAAAACTTGGCAGTAAATGGATTAAATCATTTTTCAACTCAAAAGTACCTATAATTTTATGTATAAAAGTTGTTGAATTGTGTATGGCGCTGTTAACTCTCTCAATGTGTGCTCAGGTTCCACCATTGTTGCCTTTTCCTCTTCCAATTCTTCCACTAGCCCTTACTCTGGTGTGTCTTCTACATGATTGGGTTAGTCTATGCTACTCATGCCCTCGCTTCTCTTCTTAGTCTCCTCTTTTCCCAATTTCTCAAGCTTTAATTTTTCCATATTTTTCAGTTGTTTTTTTAAATTTTTATTTAGAAGTTTATATTATGGTTTATTTGCAGGATGAGTATGAAAAAAAAAAGAGAAAGCTATCAATACAACAGAGAAGATAAATGAAGCTACCATTAATGTGTATGAACATGAAGAGGAAGTCAATGAGAATCCAATAAAAAAGCATAAGAACGTGAAAACATCCATAGTTGGGAACATTTTAAGCAGTTGAAAGGTGATTCTGATGACCCTTATGCTAGTGTAAATATCGTGGAGCTATTTATGTATGTTATTTAAAGCATAATGGTATTGGGACGATGATTAATGACTTAGATAATTATAAGAAATATGCTTACTAAAGGAAGAGAGCTCCATCTCAAAAGACTTTAGCTTTCAAACCTAAAGAAGGTGTTAGGGATGGTCTTTCACAATTTGTATGTGAATCATTTAATTTACAGAGTTCTTATGAAGCTTTGTGATAGCTCTGAAAAAGAGTTATAACTTCTAGCTTAATTTAGATTCTTTAATGGATTTTTAATGGTAATTATCCTATGTTGTAGGTATTGAACCTGAAGAGGTAGAACCGAGCAATTGAAGTCAAACATGGTTAATTTGAAGCAATTTGGAGGTGATTTGAACATATGGGCTTCAAAGGAGGAGAAATGACCAAAATGCCTCTGACCAGAGCATCGCAACACTTGCTCTATGCTCTAACACAACGCTAAAAGGAAGAACGCATGGATACATGTGGCATTGCAACACTACCCAAGAGCATTGCAATGCTACAACTTTTAACAGAATGTCACCAATGCGCACATAAGGCAACATCGCACCAAAGTTGCAACGCCACTCCAACGCTCGAGGGTTGCTGTCGGCAAGAGCGTTGCAACGCTCTTCTTAGCGTTGCAATGTTGTGCTTATTGTATAAAAGTATTCTTTCGGAATTAGGTAGGGGGAGGATGCAAAATCTGATGAAGCTCGATGAATGGCTACTAATTCTTTCCTCTTTTTTATATTTTTTGTATATGTAGGTTAGATTTTTATTTTCTCATTGTTTGGGTATAGCGTCCTATTAAAGAGACCGGGGGAATGTCCACAGGGATTTGAGGAACATAAAAGTCTATGTTGTTGGTGTAATTGTTTATAGAATAAGACGAATCATCACAAAACACCACCTCTACAAAATTTAGTTGATCGAGCTCTAGCTCATGACGTAAAACCAAACTCACAAAAAAGAGATAGAGCCATGACAAAATATGGGAAACGGACTTTCTTAAGAGAAGAGAGAGACCAATCCATGAGATAAAAGACTAAAGCAAAGAGTAAATGATAAGATCCTTTTTGGATTGTAAACGATGGATTAGATCTTCCTCTTCGATTTTGTTTATGGATTGCTCGAGGTAACTATTTTCTATCTAGTTTTTGGAGTTTTAATTCTTTGTTAATTTCTTGAGAATTTCGAGTTCTTAAATAAATTGCATGTTGAATTGTCTTCTTCAAATCCATTATAATTTCTAAAAGCATGATTTTGAGGTTGACTGTTCATGCATAATCGCGTATGGCTAATTGGTTTTTAGTTATGTCATGTTCTTACCTGAATGTCTAGCTAAAATCAATTAAGTAGCGTTAGTTAATTCTGCATTTGATGGCTATTCCTAGGATGCATGAATTGCTAGGTTTGAAGATAAAATTGGCTAATTGAACATGGATTTCCTGAAAATTAATCGACATAATTGAATCCTAAATTGTATTGCATGTGCTTTTAGTTCTATATGATCGTTATCAAATCCAATAGAATTTATAAACATATAGATTAGTTGGGGTATGACCTTTCCGACCTTAATTGAACTTGCTAGTTGTCCGTCTTTGTAGAGGCTAGTTAGATTGCATCGAGCGAGTAATTGTGCATACATGAATCAGTTGCATGTTTAAGCTTCAGAAATCGAGGATATGAATTGCATTGAATGGATCTATAAACTAGATAGATCAATCCTAGTTTACATTTATCCCTTACATTTTAACTCCTTGCATGTTTTCATTTTATACAAATCCAAACCCCCGTTTTTACTGCTTTTCATAATTAAATTTAGCTTAAGAGAATATTAAATCCTAGCCTCCTTGTGCTTCGACCCCGTACTTGCCACTTATGCTACTTGTTAGTATAAGAAGTAAGTTTAGGGTGATATAAAAATATTTTTGTTTTGGTTTGGAGTCAAATCAACGACATTGATTTTTGAATTCAAATAAAATGGTGCTGTTGTCGAGAAGGCAAGCAAATTAATCTCTTTTAGTTGAATTTGACTTGTAAACTTTAAAAACCCAAAAATATTTTTCTTTTCTTGTGTCCACTTGTTTTATCATGGCAGATGATATGAATATCTACTATGCGCTTCGTGTGAAGCAAGCGGCTCAATGTAGAGAACAAGAGGTAAGAGAATTTAATGAGCTTAGAAATCAAATATCTAAACTAAGATCTCTTGTTCAAGTTTTGGCTACTAGGAAATTGCAAAAGCTTGAGACATGTCAAATATGTTCATTTCAAGGTCATCCATTCGAAGCATGTCCTTAGCTTTCCCGTGGTCCTGACCATGATTATTGTTCCCTTTAGGAGATTCTTAGCCCATGCTTGACGTCGATGTGTACTTATTCTGCCAATTTAGGTATGTCATTAGAAGATTTGGTTAGAGAACTTTCTAACAGCTTTGGTGAGTTTGTGCAGGAATCCTTCTTTAGGCAACAAGAATTCTCGAAGTTTCCAGCAGGATAGCTTCCTTTCCGGATTAGAAGCTCGAGCTGAGTTTCAGAGTATGAGTGACCTCATTGCTCAAATCACTAAATCAGTTGGAAGACTTGAGGAGTCCTTGTTGCAATCTTCTAAGACTACCAAGGTGAGCAGTGAAGTCGATCATCACGGTCCTCATAACACTGGTCAAGGTTACTTTGGGTTTTATAATGCGTGAACTTATTGATCGTTCTTCTCAGTGTGTATAGGATTCTATTGAGTCTCACCTAGAGACTCAAGCCCCCATACTGGTTGAGGTAGGTATTGTTCCCCAGCTTGCAAATTCCATACAAACATCAGAGAACAGTTTAGAGCTCCCCATTGTTCATACCACTGAGATTGAGTTCATGGAGAAATTCTACCCTTTTAGTGATGAAGAAGATGTTTATCCCATGCCATGTCAGAAACAAGTTAGTAAGGTTAAGTTTAAGCCTGTACTCCACTTCGAGGAGTCTCAGGTAAAAGAGTTAGAGGCTTCCAAGCCTCGATCTGTTCTTTCTCCTGACATTTCTTACATTTTTTAATATTACCCATCTTTTCCTTGTGAGTTAGTTGATTCGAGTCATATTCTGTTGAGTCTTTTCTTTATTTTGACTCTTTAGGGTCATTTGAGTCTTTTGGTTTTTTCTTTTTGCATTTTTTTGCCTAAAATTAAAAATACCAAATTCGACCTATCTGGTTTCTTCAAAAGACGAAGAGCCTTATAGCCTTACCAGATTATATTGACTCATCTAAGAAGGGACCGGAGAAATACGAGAATTTTTTTCTACCTTGACAGGGGACAGGTCACGTCGAGAAACTGACGTTAAAAATTTGCCCTTCCTAGATGGAGCTAGGTGAAAAAAAAATTACTACTTTCTTTATTTTCTTTCTAGATTAGCTTTCTTTTTTATTTTGTTTTGTAGGTTCCTCTCTTTGATCCCTAAAGAAGAAAGAAACATCTTTTGAGAGGCGAGCCTTCCTACCATACCTCAAAGACCGTGCACAAAAACACCTACAGGGGAGGTTTTCTATTCCCTTGTCTTTATTTTCATTAGGTTTAGATTAGAGATATATTGGGGACAATTTATCATTTTAAGTTGGGGGTAGTGGTTAGATATGCATGTTTGGTAAGTCCTTGAGCACCTGAGCTCGGACTTTGTGGTCAAGCTTCAGTTGTTTAGGATTTACAAAATGTATGCATGATTTTGGACCAAATTAAAAAAATTTCTTTGATTCCCTTGCATATTTTGAGCACATAGCTGTCTTATTTGTGGTATTGAATGCTTAAGATTGGGTTATTTGGTCCATATGTTTGTTTTCCCTTGAAAGGCCTAAGTGATATTTGTTAAGTAACTGAAGTTCAACATAGTAATGCATGCTTAGGTTTTTGCCAACTCTTGTTTTGTAAAGTAAAAGCTTGTTGTATGCTAAATAAAGTCAAGCATGTTGTAGAGAAAAAGTAAGTTTGTATGATATTTTTGAAGAGGATTACTCCTCTTTCTTAGGGGTGTGATTAACCTAGAGCGATTATGACACCCGTAGTTTCCCTTTGAGCTCAAGTGCCCTTGAAGAATGAGTAAGTTTCGACATCTTTAAATGATACGTTGCTCATAGTTGGATGTCTTTCACGTAGCCCGTTTAGGCAAGCCAAACAAAGGTAGCGTAGTCTGGATAAGCGTTCCCCTTTTGTGTAAAAAAAGGAAAAAAAGTATAATAAAAGTTTGCTTCCCTTAAGTTTTACATTGCCACTTTGGGTCTAGGAAGCTTAATACTTGATCCTTCAAGCCAGAGTGGAGGAAAATGAGTTAAAGGTTGTATAAAACCTTCTCGAGCCAGTAAAGACCTAGATAGAATTGATTAAGCGCGCACACACACACACGTAGGGGATAGAGAATTAGTTTTAAAATTCTTGATTTAGTTCATGTGTTTGAATAACACTATCTTTGTGAAGAGTTTGTTATCTTTAGGCTTAAGGTTAGAGTCATTCATTTGCATCACATGTTTCATGTCTATATTTCGTTTTACCTTGCTCGGGATGAGCAAGAATTAAGTTGGGGTGTTTGATAGCTCTCAATAAGAGCTATAATTCCTAACTTAATTTAGGATCGTTAATGGGTTTTTAATGTTAATTATCTTATTTTGTAGGTATTGAATGTCGAAGAGGTTGAACCGAGCAATTGGAGTCAAACGGGGTTAATTTGAAGCAATTTTGAGGTGATTTGAGCATCCGTACTTCAAAGGACAAGAAATGACAAAAATTTCCCAGACTAGAGCATCGCAATGCTCACTCAATGCTCTAACACAATGCTAAAAAGTAGAACGTATGGATGCAGGGTAGCGTTGCAATGGTACCTAAGAGCATTGCAACGCTACAACTTTTAATGGAATGTCACCAATGCGGCACACAAGGCAGGGGAGCATTGCACACATATTAAACCTTATTGTATATGATGCTTTTGAGGAGCATAATGAGAGGATTAATAGAATTCGAAATATTGTTAAATATTTGAGATCTTTCCCTGCACGTAGGATAAATTTAAAAAGTGTTCTAAAAATGAAAGAATATCCTACAATAATATCGTATGTCTTGACGTTCTCACTAGATAGAACTCTACGTATGATGCTTAAGGCAGCTATTAAGTTTGCAAGAGCATTTGACAGATTAGAGGATGATGAAGATGCTTATAAGAATGATTCATCACTCATTAAAGATGATTGGGTAAATGCTAGGATGTTGATAATGTTTTTTAAAGTGTTTTACACTGTCACATTGAAAGTTTTTAGATCTTTGTTTATAACTTCAAATGTCACCAATGCGCACATGCAAGGCAGGGGACTATTGCACACATATTAAACCTTGTTGTATATGATGCTTTTGAGGAGCATAATGAGAGCATTAGTAGAATTCGAAATGTTGTTAAATATTTGAGATCTTTCCCTACACGTAGGATAAATTTAAAAAGTGTTCTGAAAATGAAAGAATATCCTACAACAATATTGTATGTCTTGACGATCTCACTAGATAGAACTCTATGTATATGATGCTCAAGGCAGCTATTAAGTTTGCAAGAGCATTTGACAGATTAGAGGATGATGAAGGTGCTTATAAGAATGATTCGTCACTCATTAAAGATGATTGGGTAAATGCTAGGATGTTGATAATATTTTTAAAGTATTTTACACTGTCACATTGAAAGTTCTTGGATCTTTGTTTACAACTTCAAATTTGGTTTCTCACGAGATATATAAAATTCAAAATTGCATACAAGTGAATGCTAATAGTGAAACTAAAATACTTTTTACTATGGCTAATAATATGAAGGTAAAATTTAACAAGTATCTGTGTAATGATGAGAGGAATAACAATATACTCTTATGCATTGTTGTGGAGTTAGATCCTTGTTATAAGATGAAGTGCCTAACTTATTGTTGGAATGACCTTTTTGGGCTAGACATTACCAAGACCAAGCTAAGAATAGTCGAAAATATTATGAGGCATCTTTTTCACGGATACAACAATGGACAAACTAGTGGTAGTTGTGCTAGTTGTAGTGCTATTTGTAGTGCTAGTGTTGCTGTTAATACGGGTGCTAGTTGTAATGTTGGTGCTAGTTCATGTGAATCCACTAGTGATCCTCATATTCGTGGTTGTAATTTTCCAACTCTTTTGGATACCATTATGGATGTGGATTTGGAGATAAAGTGAAAGTGGGAGTGGAAAAGAATTATGGCTACATATATGTGTTGGGTTTTATTTCCTAAAAACTCGTGGTTTGTAAACAATTAAATTTATTTTATTATCAATAAAGTTGTTATTAAGGTTTATTCAATAAAGTTGTTATTGAATATATGAATTGCTTATTTTGTTTTGGAAAGAACCTAAAACCAAGCTCAATAGTAGATTTGGAAATTTGAAGCTTCTACCAAGCAGCGTTGCAATGCTGCCGTTAGAGCATTGCAACACTTTATTCAAATAACCCAGCAAAAAGGAGAAACACCTAGAAGTGTTGCAAGGCTGTGCTTCTTTCAGCCCAGAACACACACGCACGAACAGGCCTGCAGTTCAATTGGACCGATTCAGTCAGTTCGGGTCAAGGAGGTTTGGTTCAGCTAGTTTTAGACCAGTTCAACCCATTTTGGAGCCTTGGAAGTCCAGTTCAAGTCCGATTCGGGTCAGTTGGTGTGATCCATAGGCTTTTTTAGGCTGTTTTTAATTATTATTGTAATATTTTAGTCTGTTTGTTTGTTAAAATGCCAAAAATTGGTCCATATTGGTGTGTTTAATTATTTGTGCATTATAAATGTATGTTATAATTAAATAAATCTTGTATGTGCATATTGTATGCCTTGTACATTTAAAATCCAAGCATAGGACGCATGCGACATGCATTGAAAGTATGTTATAAATGGTTATAATATATAGTTTGCATGTATTAGGGTTTCGTGTTTTAATAAAAAGTGTTATATTAAATTATGAAATGCTTGATGTATGTTATGGATGAAAAGCATGTCTATAGTTCTATAATTTGTTATAAAAGTGGATTAGACATTTAAAATCCATAACAAAGATAAGATGCATGCTCACCTAGGGTTAACAAATAACAACTTGTTTTAAATAGTTAAAATAGGTGGTTATCTTGTAAAACTTTAGTTACAAAGTCACTCGGGCTAAAATCTTGTCTAAGGTTGAAGGTACTTAAGATGACGGTTTAAAAAACACCTGCTACCTGGGGATTTTAGATGATTCTTGAGCGTTGTTAACCTAGTTTTATGAGCATGCATGAGTGGTGTGAGGTAATAAAATGGTTTATCACTTAGACATCGTAGGTTAAATCCAAATATAAACGTTATACTTAGATAAACACCTAGACTTAGGTTGTTTATTAGTCGGAATATACCTAAGTAAATATTTACCCAAAATAAATAGAACACTTCACTAGGAGATTAATAATATATACGATATGTTATTCTTAGCTCTCATGTCCCTAAGAGTTCACACCGTGAGATTCATGCTCGGCTTCGTGTCACCCTGAAAGTGACCTCCATTTGGAAAGTGTTTACATGGGTCAATAACAAGGTGAAAAGGGGAAGTAGTTCATAGTAAGTGGGTGAAGGTTGTGTGTGAACATATCCTGTGATCTCTTCTATTAGTTTGGACCGTGAGATTTCTATATTGCGCCTGCTTGTCATTTTTAGCAACATAAACTAGTCGTTTTTCCCAGAGGGTTGTAACATGGGATTCAAAACAAATCAAATTCCAGAAATGGATAGGATTTCTTAGGTTCATTCCCAACCTTGAGTCTCTAATTCGGAAGCATCGTTAGGGCCGATCTCTGAGGTCTGAAAATGGAGGGTTACACTTACAAGAGTTACTAAGTGTTAGAAAGCTTTTGACCAAAAACGGTAACTAAATGATTATAGGAATAAGAGTGATTTTAGAATTAGTATTTAGTCAAGAATGTCTTGCTTCAATGAAGGAGTATTTGACTGCCCCTTAGTAGCATCTATTATGACATACTAAAGTATTGTTGTAAATAAATAATGAAATTTGGGTACATTATTACTTTTGCTAAAATTTAATTGGATTTAAAAGCAATTTACTTATTAGAATTTGTTTATCTTTCAACATGTCAAAATCTTCTAAATTACTCGCTTTTTGATAAATTTAACGGTATTAATTTTTCAACATGGAAATAAAATATAAATGCGATACTAGCAGATGATGATTTAAAGTTTGTTTTAACAAAGGAATTTTCTCCATCTCCCATGTAATCTGCAAACCAAAGAGTTTGGAATGCATATGACAAATGGATTAAGGAAAATGAAAAGGCTCAAATCCATATCTTAGTAAATATATCCGATATACTAGCTAAGAAATTCGAGAACATGGTTTCTGCTAAAAAATTCATGGATTCGTTACGGACATTGTTTGGACAATTTTTCAAGAACGATATTCTCGAAGAAGTTTATTACCATAACATAAAGGATAGAACCTCTGTTAATGAACAAGTTCTAGATACGTTAGAAGTAATAAACACGAATGTCATACATGAGAAAATTAAGAAAGCACAACAAAGTAAATATGATTTGTTTGTCATTGAGATGTGTTTAGTGAAAAATGATAAATTGGATATTAGATTCAGGTACCGCTAATCATATTTGCGCTTTTGCTCAGGAAACTAGTTCCTGGAGACAGATTGCAGAAGTCGAAATAATCTTTAAGGTAGAGACTGGGAAGGTTGTCTCAGCTAAAGCAGTGGGAGATATAAAGTTATTTATTGAAGATAGATTCATTTTACTTGAAAATGTTTATTACATTCATGCCATGAGGAGGAATTTAATATCTATCTCATGTTTGCTAGAACAAAAGTATAAAGTCTCTTTTGAAGATAATGAAGTGTTCATTATTTCAAAAGGTATTAAAATATGTTCTGCAAAACTGGAAAATAACTTATATGTTTTAAAACCAACTGAGGTAAAAGTTGTTTTGAATATAGAGATGTTTAAAACAGCTGAAACTCAAAATAAGAAATGAAAAATTTCTCCTAATGCTTATCTTTGGGACTTAAGATTTGGTCACATTAATCTCAATAGAATTGGGAGATTGGTTAAGAGTGAACTCCTAAACCAGTTAGAAAACAACTCTCTACCACCTTGTGAGTCTTGTCTTGAGGGTAAAATGACCAAAATATCTTTTGCAGGAAAAGGTCTTATAGCCAAAGAACCTTTAGAGTTCGTACGTTCAGACCTCTGTGGTCTGATGAATGTCAAAGTACGAGAAGGATATGAATATTTCATCAACTTTATTGATGATTATTCTAGATATGACTATATTTACCTATGCATCATAAGTCCGAAACCCTTGAAAAGTTCAAGGAATATAAAGCAGAGGTTGAGCACCAATTAGGTAAAAATATTAAAACACTTCGATCAGATTGAGGTGGCGAGTATATGGACCTAAAATTCCAGGATTATTTGATAGAACACAGAATTCAATCTCAACTCATACCACTTAAAATACCTCAACATAATGGTGTAGTGGAAGGGAGAAATAGAATCCTATTGGATATGGTTCGTTCAATGATGAGTTATGCTCAGTTGCCTAATTCATTTTGGGGACATGCAGTAGAGATTGTTGTATATATTTTGAACATGGTTCCCTCGAAAAGTGTTTTAGAAACACCTTAAGAGTTATGACGAGGGTGTAAAGGTAGTTTACGCACTTCAAGATTTGGGAATGTCCAACACATGTACTAGTACAGAACTGAAAGAAACTAGAACACCATTAAAAAATATGCCTATTTGTAGGCCACCCCAAAGAGACAAAAGATGGTCTATTTTATGATCTTCAAGATGACAAAGTATTTGTATCGATAAATGCAATATTCTTAGAGGAAGACCACATAAAAAATCATCAACCTCGCAGTAAGCTAGTATTAAATGAAATATCCACAGAAGCTACAAACAAATCAACAAAGGTTGTTGATCAAGTGGTTCCTTCAACAAGAGTTGTTGATGAAACTGGTTTTCACACCGTTTTCAACAGTTGAGAGGCCTCGACATAGTGGGAGGGTTGTTCAACAACCTGACCGTTACATGGGTTTGAAAGAAACTCAAGTCATCATACTTGATGATGGCTTAGAGGATCCATTAACCTTTAAACAAGCAATGGAATATATGTATAGAGACTAATGGATAAAAGCCATGGACCTCGAAATGGAGTCCATGTACTTCAATTCAGTCTAAAAACTTATAGATCAACCAGAAGAGGTAAAACCTATTAGTTGCAAATGGATCTATAAGAGAAAACAAGACCAAGCCAGTAAAGTACAAACCTACAAGGCTAGACTCATGACAAAAGGGTTTACCCAAGGAGAGGGGGTGGACTATGAAGAAACCTTCTCTTCAATTGCTATGATCAAGTCCATTAGAATACTCTTATCCATTGTTGCTTTTTATGATTATGAAATATGGTAAATGGATGCCAAGACAATATTTCTGAATGACTATCTTGAAAAGAGTATCTATATGTCTCAACCAGAGGGGTTTATAGAATAGGATCAAGAGCAAAAGGTTTGCAAGCTTAAAAGATCCGTTTATGGGTTGAAACAATCATCTCGATCCTGAAATATGAGATTTGACACTACAGTCAAATCTTGTGGCTTTGAACAGAACGTTAACGAATCTAGTGTTTCCAAGAAGATTGTCAACATGACTGTAGCTTTTCTAGTTTTATATGTTAATGATATTCTACTTATTGGAAATAAAGTAGAATTCCTAGCTGACGTTAAGAGATGGTTAGTTTTGCTATTCGAAATGAAAGATTTGGGAGATGAATCCATATAGTTTGAAATCACAAGAACAGAACACTAGCATTATCTTAGGCATCTTATATAGACAAGATGTTATTTAGATATAAAATACAAAATTCCAAGAGAGGTATGTTACCTTTAAGGCATGGAATTCATTTATCTAAGGAACAATGTCCTAAGACACCTCAAGAGGTTGAGGTTATGAAACGAATTCCCTATGCATTAGCAGTTGGAAGTTTGATGTATGTCATATTGTGTATACGCCCAGACATATGCTATGTAGTTGGAATAGTCAGCAGATATCAGTCCAATCCTGGATATGATCATTGGACTATTGTTAAGAACATTCTCAAGTATCTTCAGAGAATGGGAGACTATATGCTCGTGTATGGTGCTAAGGATTTGATCTTTATTGGATACATTGATTCTGATTTTCAAAACGATGTGGATTCTAGGAAATCAACTTCGGGATCAGTATTCACTCTAAATGGAGGAGCTATAATATGGAGGAACATAAAGCAAAGCTGTATTGCTGACTCTACTATGGAAGCGGAGTATATAGCTGCATGTAAAGTAGCCAAGAAAGCAGTATGGCTTAGAAAGTTCTTGACCGATTTAGAAGTAGTTCCAAATATACATCTGTCAATCACATTCTATTGTGATAACAATGGAACACTTGCAAATTCCAAAGAACCGAGAAGCCATAAGCGTGGGAAACACATCGAGTGCAAGTACCATCTCATCAGGGAGATCGTACATCGATGAGACATGATCGTCATGCAGATAGCCTCAGAAGACAATTTAGCTGGTTCATTTACAAAGGTCCTCACGACCACCTAATCAGACTAGGACTAGAGACAGATAAATCTGGAGAACTAATGGGTATCCGATGCCCTAGTTTATTGTATCTATTCTCTCATACTCGACATTGTATATATTTGTATATATTTGTATATATGTAAACCCAATGAAGTTTTAGTCCAAGTGGGATTTGTTGGGTTTTATATCCTAAAACTTGTGGTTTGTAAACAATTAAACTTATTTTGTTATCAATAAAGTTGTTATTGAGGTTTATTCAACAAAGTTGTTATTGAATGTATAAATTGCTCATTTAATTTTAGAAAGAACCTAAATCCAAAAAACTAAGATCCATGGCTATTACATGAGTACTTGAACTTTATGTGAAGACATAAGAGTGGATCAAGTTCGAGTAGATGGCCAAAATGATATACAGATAAGACTGGGTACCTTATTCTGGAAATACTATCAGATGCGGCCCACTTTATATTTAGTACAAATGATGTGATCCTGAATTGTTCATGTGGAGACATACAAGTGAAGGCGTTCTGTGCAAAGAGTTTGTATAAGACTGGGCCAATAAATATGTCACTCTTACTTTATAATGTTATTTGTTGTATAAGACTGGCAATTTCAAAGCGAAGACCTAGGTAACTTAACCTTAATCCTGAGTTAACTATAAACTCCTGTTTATTCTAAATTATCCTTAGTTTTTCATGGGCGGTAGTTGGCTCAACATCGTCGGCTCAATAAATTCCCCATTTTAGGGGTAAAATTGGGTAGATAGTTGGGGACATAGGGTACAAGATAGAATTCACTCCTACCCGCTTTTAGGGATAGTAGAGAGGTTGTTCCCTTAAGTGCTGACTCTGGGTCTTGAACAAGGGGCTCACCCTCTCATTGGCTCGAGATAGACTCGGTTTGATGATAGGATCACAAACCAATTATTCATTAGAGGGTCAGTGAAACTTAAGGAGTAAGATATAATCTTAGGGGTAAAACAGCTTTTGACCCAACCGTTATTACGAATAACCTGTAAAGGGTTGACTTACTGATTATGGTTATATCGAATAGACAGAAATATATCTACAGTGAGGGGAATGCAACTATTGGGCTTTAGTGAAGTGACCCAGTAGTTAACAAATATTGATTAATTCGGTTTAAAGAGTCTAGCCAATTAATCTTAGATCGTTGGAGCTCATGATTTGTAGGTCCATTAGGCCCCCTATTAGCTCACAAATAGATTAGACCTTAGAATAAAGTGATGAGAAAATTTGAAATGCTCAAATTCGAATTAAGGGAATTATTAATTATATGTGATATAATTAGACGTTTAATTATCGAATTAAACGAAATTAGAGAATTGAAAAATACTTAAATGTGATTTAAATATTAATTATATAAATGGGGATTCATGTATTAGGAATTGGTGGTTTAATACTTTGATATTTGATATCAATTTTTGATTAAATGGTTTTATTAATTATTAGGAATTAATTTTATTAAAAATTAATTATTGGAACTAATTTTGGTTAAAATAATTTTATAAAATTTTCCAATTTTTTTTTTTAAATTGGATTTTAAATTGATTTTAGTAAAGAATCCATTAATCTGAAATTAAAATTTCAAATTTGAAAATTGATTTTAAATCAATTTAAAATGAAAAAAAAAAAAACATATTTAGTGGGTTTTTTTTTTTTTTTTTTTTTTTTTTTTTTACATTGAACACCTCTTATTCCACCTCAAAATACCACTTACAATTTTGATTGCTTTGCGGCAATTCCTTATGCAATATGATTGCATGTAGGGAAGTATTAAAATAGATGAAGTTTGGAGAATGGAGTGTGGTTGCATGCTGGAATTATGAAGAATAAAGGTTCCTTTTCAATGCTACACAAAAACTGAAATCCTCCATTATTCTCTTAAAAATTCTAACTCATTTTGGATCCTACAATCCAATAGCTTTAGAGGATAGTAAGAAAAATCAAGTGGTAGTCTACAAGCCACTGAAGAGAAAATTCGAGCAAGGAGTTATTGAATTGTGGAGGATTCTTCAAAGGTATGAATTCTAAAAGCCCTATTTCTTCAATACGTACATGCTTACTTGATTGCTAAAATTGATGAAATTAGAGTGTTTAAGATCTAAATTGCTTCCGCTTGTTGATTGTCAACACCAACAATATGAGTTTCGAACTGTTGAGACTACAACTTTTGGTGGAGAGTTAAAGATTGATGTATACTTGTTGGAATTCCTTGAGGAGTGTGCTAATAGTAGTTTTGATATTCTTTATTGCTGGAAGCAGATTGAGCATCAATTTGTGATTCTTAGACATATTGTTAGAGACATTTTGGCTATTACAATATTTATTATAGTGTCTGAGTCAGTTTTTAGTACTAGAGGACGTGTGGTAAATTCAAATCATTGCTCATTGGCTCCAAGAATGGTGACGGCTCTTATATGTACTCATAATTGGTTAAATTCAAACGCAATCAATCTTGACCTTCAAAATGAAGACTTGGAACAAGATTTAGAATTTGAAGAAGGTATTCAATTTATTTTTTATTTCTTCTTTTCAAATTATGATTTTATTAAATTCTAATTTTATAAGATTTTGAGCTATTTCATGGATGGAGAAAACGACGTCGAAAATATGGGATAGGAAAATTTTGTATTATGTTTAAACCTAGATGAATTATGTTTATTTGTTTTGGAACTTTCAAATCTATATGGATTATGTTATCAAGACATTAATTAGATAGTGAACACTACTTATTAATTATGAATTATTTTGGAGCTTTGCTTTGGAACTCTCTATTAATTATTAATTATGTTGGGATTTTATAATTTGTATGACTAGTTTAGTTCAAGTATTATTCCATGGATACTTGTTTGAATATTTGATTAAACTAACTAAAATAAGGGGAAAGAAGGAATTAAAACAAAAGTGGAGTAGCAAGTATATTGAGTAACCGAGTCAGTCAATTTTATGTGCTATTAATTAATTTTGCCAACTAACTATGTGCTATTAATTAATTTTGCCAAGTAACTTTAAAATTGAATTTAAGACTCCCAAATTATGAAATAATATTAAAAAATCACACAAATCGCAAAACTGTTGAATCTAAAAGTAGCAAAAAAAAAAAAAAAAAAAAAAAACGAGCTGGTCGGTTTGCGCTGAAATTGACTGCCCCGCTAGATTGACGGGTGTTCAGTTTAGTCTTAGGGTGTAGGAAGCTCGATATCATTTTTTTAAAAACCAATATGGTTGATTTTGGGGTCGATTTTCATGGAAAACTAATCCATCTGACCGATTCTCACCATTATTTTTAAATATACCAAATCACATGATCTGATTCATCCCAAGATGGGTGATATTCTTATATTATGATTATAGATTACTTGGGACACACACCATATATTTTTGTTAACTTTACAATGGTTACCCTTTCTCTCTCAATTGGTTTTTTTTTTTTAATTATTTATCATTATTTGACCTCTCCCTTAAGGTTGGCAATGGGGTCAGGGTGAGACGAGGGTGGGTTCCCCATTCCCGTTCCCGTTGGAGGATTTTTCCCCATCCCTGCCTCCATCGGGGAAACGGGTCCCCCGTTTTCCCTTTCGATTCCTCATGGGGACTTTTCTTTTCTTTTTCTTTTTTTTTTCTTTCTATTTTTTCCCTAAAATTCTCTTTGGTTTAGGTTTGGACACTTTAATTAGGCTTAAATTGGGCTAAATTAAAAACTAGGCTAAATGCAAAAAGTTAAATACCTAATATATATATATATATATATATTTAAAAATCTAATTGAGGCAGGGATACCTCCCATCCCCGCCCTGTCTCCGATCAAATCGGGGATTCCCCGTCCCGATCGGGGTGGGACCCCATGGGGACCCGATCTCGCGGAGAATTTTGCCAACCCTACTCTCCCTCTTGCTTCTCCTTCCATTCTCACACTTCCCCTCTCCCTTTCTCGCTTTCACTCTTCCCCTCTTTCGTACCAATTTTTTCAACCAAACTCACTCTCTCTTTACTCTCTCTTTTCCAAGAAAACTAGGAACACACAACTCTCTCTCAATTTGAGTACCAAAAAAACCAAGATTTTTCAAACTCTATATGAATTTTTCTCTTCATCCTGACATTTTCCATGAATCCACCATTTTCTTCCTTTTCAATCCTTACACTAAACTACTCCTTCTTCTATCTTTTTTGAAGAGATTAAGTTCCAGTGGAAGCGTTTGATCGCCTTTTATGTTTTGATTTTTGTTTAGATAAAAGAAAATACATAAAAAATGAACTAAATTATAGACATCATCATGTGTGAATTATTTAGGCTAAGCATGAATTAAAAGTAAAGAAAAATTACCTTTGAAGACTCTCTTCCATCAATTTTCAGTAGTACTTTCCTATTCGAATCTCCTCCAAAAAAGTCTTCTCCTTGACTATGACTCTGGGCAAGAATCCATTAGTGTGTTCTTTTGAAAGGGTTACGGAATTGAGAGGAAGAATTTGAAGATGCAAATAACAATTCTCTTATCTTTTTCTTGTGGTGCAGAGTAAAAGGAGAAATATATATATATATATACTTCAACACTCCTACACAGAGCAAAAGCTTCTGTATTTAACTAAGAAGGAAAGAGATAACTTCCCATTACCCCACTCCCTTGGTGGGAGTTAATTATTTTCATTAATTAATCAATTGATTAAATAAGTTAATTAATTAATTATTTAAATCAAATTAAATATCTTATATTTACATATTTATTTTATTAAATATATCATATTTAATTAAATAAATATTTGAATCATATTCAAATGCATATTTATTTTTTAACATATAGTTTTAAAATGAATCTCATTCATACTAATTTTTAGTTTATAATCTTAATATAAATCTCATTCATATTAATTTATGATTTGAATAATATATATATATATAACCTCCCATATTATATAGTTTAAATTTGAATCCTATTCATTATTAGCTTAATAATGTATCTATATAAATTCCATATCATATACAATTAATATATGTTTTCCTAAACTAATTTGAACACTTCAAATTATTCTTTCAAAGCTCTAGTTATTGTTAATTCGTTGTGGATAGCAAGGGGACATAATGGACCTACATATTATAAGCTCTAATGATCCGAGATATTACTTAAACTCTTTAATTAATTAACTAACATTCATTAACTATATGGTAAACCACTATAGATCTATAATTGCACTCTTGTGCACTATAGGACATATGTGCGTCCCTGGATATAATCGTTACACGTAAGTCAATCCTTCCTGAGTCGTTTGTAATTACAACTGGATCAAATGTCTGTTTTACCCTTGTAATTACCCCTATATCCTTAAGTACCACTGATCCTCTAATGAACAATTTGTTTGTGGTCCAATCATAAACCAAGTTCTTCTCGAGCCAATGAGAGGGTGCATCCCCATTGTTCAAGTTCTAGAGTCAGCATTTAAGAGAATTACTCATCTACTTACTTTATATGGGAATGAGTGAATTCCATATTGTGAAATTACGTTCCTAGCTCTTTATTCGGTCAAGTCCCCAAAATGATAGGCATATTTGAGTCGACGACTTAGGCCACTTTCACCCATGCAAATCAAATTAAGGATGAGCCCTCACATACAAGAGTTTATAATTCACTTAGGATTAAGATTGAGTTACTTATAATCATTTTATAAAATATTAATCTCTTCAATTAACGAATTTATAAAGAGAGATTAATTATTTTGTAGTCTAGTCTTTGTTTGTAACATCTATAAAGTGAGCCGTATTCATAGTGTTACTAGGATAAGACACTGAACCTTATCCATATACTATAGACCCTTTAGGTTATTACTTAAACATAATCTATTATGTGTCAACTATATACTGTTCAAGCCTCATATAAATAACCTTGGATTTTTCTCTATTGGATAGAGTTATACAACTCTAAAATACAAAATAAAATAACAAATTATTTTAAAAATAATCAATAAATAGTTTATTTCTTTAAAACTATGCATTTAGGGCATAAAACCTGACATCTTTACCATCCAAATTCCACATCAACACTAACTACTAATTTAATTTTTGGATCACATCACAAGAATGAGGTTATGGTCATGCACGATTTGAACACCATTAACAAACCCATAAAAAACCATGAAGTTTGGGCTTCCAATCTTAAGTACGAGTTCTAGTTGATTTGCAATTTCATCAATCAATTCTTCTCTCGCTCTCCATCTTGCTCCACTCATGTTTGATCTCGCTCTTGTTCGCTCTAACTTTTGTTTGTAGCCAAAACCAGACACGTTTACAAATGATACTTTTTTTTTAAACCATACGTATACTTCTCGATATAATTTAAGAATGCAAAATGAGATTGTTGTTATTTTTTAAACAAAAAATAATATATGTTAGAAATGTTCATATCAATATAATTCTGAGAATAAATCTACAACCAAATTAAAATTTTAATTAGATTAGCAAAATTTAAAATAATTACTATTTTCTTAAATTATACAGTTTTACTCGTTTAGATATTAAATTTTGTTAAATAAAAGTTCTATTACCAAATAAAATAAAAAACAAATAAGTATAAAGAATTAAACACCACCAATAAACCATTCAACTCATTTCATCACACTCAGTAACGCGTAAACACACACTAATTCATTATATAAATTGTGAATTAATATCATTATAGAATACAATTTCCTATAAATGGTTAAAATTGATATAAGTCAACCGCTATATGACATAATATTTGTACGATTAACCTCAAAGTTATTGTAAAAAAAAAAATTGATACTTTGTAAAATGAATCAAAATATTTATAAATATAATAAAATATTATTATTAATAGTGATAAACACTAATAAATGTCGATAGAAAGTGACATTTTTCCAATATTTATAAGTTTTTTTTTAGTAGTTTTATCCTTCTAAACAAATTTTCGAAAACATACCTATAAACTTTAGTACTTTTGTTTCTCTAAAATTGTCCACACAACGAAGAGAAAATTAAGGTTTGAGGAGGGTATAATGGTCAATTTGGTATAGTCGGAAACCCTAGAATCTGATTGACAATATATAAAATCCTTCTCTACTCACTACCCAACGATCTCCTCTGGTTTTCTCCTGCCTTTGCTGCCGCCGGGAATTCTACCAACTCCTTGCTTCTATATCTACATTCGCCATGGTAACTGCACTTTCTTCTTTCCTGTTCTCCCACTTGTTCTTCTATTTTCGGTTCTTGAATACCCTAATTTATTCGTTAGGGTTTCATATTCTTCTCCGAATAATCGATTTTTGTTGATTTGGGGATTTTTTATTTTTATTTTGCATCTAGTCGCTGGTAGCAAACGAGGATTTTCAGCACATTCTGCGTGTTCTCAACACCAACGTGGATGGGAAGCAGAAGATTATGTTTGCTCTCACTTCAATTAAAGGTATTGGAAGGCGTTTTGCTAACATCGTCTGCAAGAAGGCTGATGTCGACATGAACAAGAGGTACCCATTGCTTTATCTTTCCCTTTTTTAATTTCCCCTTTTTGCCGTTTGTCGTCTATCTAGTTTGATGGAAAAATTCGACCATTAGATTTGTTAAATGGGTTTTGTCCGTTGTTTTTCTTTCTGCCTGCTACTGGTTTAGTGTACCCGTTCCTTAGTATTTGTTAATAAATTTAAGCTTTAAGTTCTACATAAGAAAACTCAAGTTGTGTGTGAGATATTTGGGAAGATGTGGGAATTTAACAGGGTATTCCTTTTGGTTGAATCGTTGAAAATTTTAAAATATTTGAAGGAGCTTATTTGTGTTACAACAGTAACACTTTAGTATACTGGTATGGTATTTTTCTGCATGATCACGTCAACTACTGTAGAACATGTTTTCTGCAGTATTTCTAACGTCCTCTTTTGGTCAATATTATTGTAAGATTTAGGGTTTTTCTAGAAGTTGATTCATGTCTGCAGCTGAAATATGAAAGTAGTATGTAGGTTATTGTTGGGAAGAACAAGAAAAAATACAATGAAAACAACAGGTGGAGTACAGGACCTTCAATCATGAGTCTTCACTTAGGAAAAACCTTTGCCAGGATAAGGATGTCAAAATATTAGTTAACTTTTCTGACAACTGGGTCTTGTTGACGAAAAAAGACTATAATCTGATTTAAGTTATAAGAGGAAGAAAAAGGAACAGAAATATGAACTGCACCTAAATTTCCGGTTGCTGGAGTTATCTGCTGCAGCTTTGTTTCTTCCTTCTTTGATATGATTTATTGACATATATTTCTATATGCAAATATCCCTGCAATTCTATTTTGATGTGTAGCTTTCATGAGAGTAAATGTGTTTCTTCTAATAACAAAACTGACAGTAACCCAAATACAAACTCGCTAACCCCACGCTGAATGATCATAGGGACTGAGCACCTAAATACAGCTTAATATAAATATTGTCTTAAAGATTACTGCAAACTGAGAAATAAACCAAGTGCCTCTAGTGCACTGAATGAAATGAGGCCAAAATCTTAGTGAAGACTTGATGGATATTGCCAATAATCAGGAATTCATGAGTCCATGACTGAGGCCAAACACAATTCTTCCTCTTCAACATCGACTTTTGCAGGCAACTGAAACACCTATTTGTTAAGATCCTGTTTTTATGATGATCTTTATCAACTCCTCTAGAAATTTGTCAAAAACTGATAAGTACTAGACAATTTGAATTTGAACCATTTATTTGATGATAATCCTTCACAAAGACTTTGAAGAAATTAGATTTGTAGCTTAGCCTTAGGGTTTTCTTTTAGTATGAGAGATACTGGTGCAACTGTATTGTTGGTATTTGTAATTTCTCATGAGAGACCGGGGTAGGAGCAATTAACTCTCATTTGTTGCTTGCTGGAGTAGTTCATTTAGAAAGTACATGGTTTTGGAGTATGTTTTTTTAGCACATCTAACCTAGTAGATTTTAATCTGTTCTTTGTTATTTGTTTATTGACCTCAAATGAATTTGGTTTTGAATAATTGTTCCTTTTATTATCATCTTAGAGGATGTTACAATTCAGGGTTTGGGGAAAAACTCATATGGCTTGTCTAATTTACATCTTTGTTTTCATTTGTTATTTTTGCAAAACAGGGCTGGTGAACTAACTGCTGCTGAGTTGGACAATCTCATGGTGGTTGTTGCCAATCCACGACAATTTAAAATTCCCGACTGGTTTTTGAATCGGCAGAAAGACTACAAGGACGGGAAGTATTCTCAAGTAGTTTCAAATGCATTGGACATGAAGTTGAGAGATGATTTGGAGCGGTTGAAGAAGATTAGGTAACATCTGTTTTTGGTGTCATATCATTCTATGCATTATGTTGACTCTAATAATATTCTTGAAGCGTTTCTGCTAATGGCTGATATATATTTTTTTTCTTGGAATAATTCTGGATATCGAACACCACACGTTGCATTACGAAAATTCGTAGTTCACTGATTAATCTTCGGCATGTTGAATGCAGGAACCACCGAGGTCTAAGGCATTACTGGGGCCTCCGAGTCCGTGGTCAGCACACTAAGACCACTGGTCGCCGAGGGAAAACTGTTGGTGTCTCCAAGAAGCGTTGATCGAGTCAAGTATGTTGTGGTTGGGCAAATCAAGTTCTTTGGCCTTCTAGTTGAACATTTGAGCTGTACTTTCTTTTTGGAATTTTTATTTCAGGATGTGGTATTTTTGTTTAAGTTTTCCCCCTTTTTGCTATTGTCTTTTAGGCTAGAAAAGGAAGGTTGAGAATGACAAATAGTAAAGCTTATGAATCCATCCATATTGATCTTTTTGGTGTGAAAAAGTGTCGAAAGATTTTATTTATAGAAATCTTGTTTGGCGCAATCAGGTTTTGCTTGAAACCAGGGTGCAATTTAATTAATTGGGTTGATAATCGTCTTCATTTTGTTGATTTTCAGAAAAATGTTTGTTTGTTTGTTTGTTTTTTAAATTAATTGAATTTATAAACTCTAGGTAAGTTCAGGCGCCAATGATACTGTTTTAGGGAGCAACATGAAATTGGTTGCTAAAGGCACAGATTAGAAAATGAAGAAAAATTTATATGTAAAGAGGTAATTCTTTTTTTAAAAATAAACAGGTCTAATTATAAGTTCAAAATTTCAAATTTCAAGGTTGCCTAATCTAATTGGTGAAGTCTAAACAATTTTTCAATAGGTTATCGAACTTAATTCTTGTAATCTCAATTTTAAAAGGTGTTTTGAACCTTAATTTAGTTGTCTTGTAAATAGCTAATTAGACATCATATTTGATATGTTCTCAAATAGCTTAACGGATTAAGGTCATAAGTGTGGTGGATTCATCTTTTACATGACAGACTTGACAGTCAACTAGCAAACAAGAATTAAGTGGTTTTGTATTAGATTAAAAGGGAGTTAACATAAATGAGTTTAAATTAGGGTGACATAAGAGCTACATTAGTGAGAGTGTGGTTAATAGGAGGTTTATACACTTAATTATTAGTCCTAAAAGTACCACCATGATAATTATCCTAATATTTAACATCTTTTAACATTCCCGCGTCCATCTTAAAAAATCACTCAAACTAATCTAAAACTAAAAACTTTATAAAAAAAGGGAAGCTACTTAAAGGGTTGATTGTGAAGTTCAACTTTAACATGTGAATTTTCTTCCAAAATAAAAGGTTAAGAGAGAGAATCTAAAGTAGAATTGTTAGTGATAATAGTTTTTTGGAAAACTATTGAAGTAGAAAAGTTGAAGTTTTACCAGTAAAAAGGTAAATCATGGAAAGTGCTAGCAAAACTCAAGAGATTTCGACTTGGTGTGCAAGTTGAAAACATAAACTAGCAAAGCTATTAATTTAATGGAAAAAGGAAAATGCTTTGGCTTGAAGTAGACGGAAAGTTGAACAAATGTTAAAGTAAGAAAGTTAGATCTTCTAGGATCACCATTGACACAAGAGATAGACTTAATAACATAGCTAAGTTGATAGCAAAAAGTTGCTATAGATGGGATGGAGTAGCTCAAGTCATAGAAACATGAACTATTCAGCAAACTTCTTCATATGCCTTAATATTTCGCCTTGGAGCACACCGATTTTGTTAAGAAGAGAGATGAAATCCATGCATTTATGTGTCAACTTTTACGAGTTGAGTATGGTAGTGTAGCCAGGTCGCAGGGATGCAGGTGAGGGGCCATCAGTTGCCGAATCCGAATTTCAAATCCTGATCCAAATCCTGGGCTTGAGACATTATGAGAGGGATGATAAGTTTTCTCTTGTATGGACAACGAGTTAATTAACTCTAAGGATTATGGACATTCTCAAGATAGATGTACGAATTAGGAAGGTTTGCATCTTTTTTTATAAAAAAATGATGTCAGATCAGTTACAGTTATTGTGAGTTTATACTAATATGTTTTAATTGACTGATGCTCTAGTATCCAGGGAATTTAGGAACCTCACTATTAGAGGGATTTCTCATTTGTAGCAAGGTCGAAATAGTGATATGTGATTGTGTAAAACCTCCCATTATATTCACATACAAGAGGAGGGAAGAGGAGGGACAAAAAGGGAAAAACACCACAAGAGTTAGTTAGAGGGATAGTGGAGTATGAAAATATGGGGGAAAAGGGAAAATCTGTTGAGAAATCCGTTGGGGGTGGGACCACAGGGGGCTAAACAAATAGGAAGAGAAAGAGAGGAAGAGGTGGAGAAGATTTTGGGTGAAAGACGTTTCATCCTTTAGGAGGGGGTCCAGCACCTCTCGAATTTGAGGCTGGAGGATACCGTTCTGCATTTCTAGTTTTTCCATTGAGTATTTTTAATTGCTCTCTTGTTTAGTTTTATTTCTTATTTCCTCTGTAATTCTGGATTGAGAGGATTGCTGATAAGTTGATAAATAAAGGGTGGAAGAGTTTGTTGATTGCCATTGTTTCTATCCCTTATCTTATTTACCTTGATTTCGAATTGGGAGAAGGGTAGGAAGAATCCGGGGCTTAACACTTTGGTATCAGAGCCGCTACCTTGGGGAAAACGCGCGCCATGGCACAAAAACAATTGGAAGAGAGAATTGAGGCTACGGAGAAGGAAATGGTAGGGCTGAAGGATCTTTTGTTTGGCTTGTGCAAGAACCTGGAGAAGCTGACCGAGGAGGTGAGAGAGAACAACGTGGCTCGAAAGAAGGAAGAGTCGATACTAACCGAAGGGAGTAATCTCAAATCGAAAGGGAAGGCAGAGGAAGCTGAATCTTCTCATACTTCCAGTGGAGGCAGCTTGGACAAAGGTAAGTATAAACGTTTGGAAATGCCCTTGTTTACAGGTGACAATCCGGAATCGTGGGTCTATCGAGCAGAGAATTTCTTTGAAATTCATGAGCTCTCTGATGCTGAGAAGGTGAAGGTTGCTATGATTAGCTTCGCCCCTGATGAAGTCGATTGGTTCCGGTGGAGTAACAACCGGAGAGCCATTACTACCTGGGAAGAGCTAAAACGCAGGTTGTTTGAGCCCTACCGGAGGGTTGGAGAAGGAAGCTTATGCATGAGGTTATTAAAAATCTGTCAAGAAGGTTCATACCAAGAATATGTGAAGAAATTCGTCAACTATTCTGCGCCATTGACGGACTTATCAGATGAAGTACTGAAGGATGCATTCTTGAACGGATTGGAACCGGAGCTGCAAGCTGAGGTGGTTAGTCGGAATCCCAAAACTCTTGACGAGTGTATGAAGGAAGCCCAGTTAGTGAATGACCGGAACATCGCACTCAGGCTGGCCTTGAAGGAGTTGGGCCGAAATGGGCTGAACTAGAAGATGGGCCAAAATGACAAAGGGGAATTAAGTGATAAAAGTCAGGGGAGGCCTATGGACAAACCAACCATGAAACAAATTGCATTGCCTGTGAAGTCGTTAGTTCCCATTCCTGCAAAACAAAATCCTCCCATCAAGAAGGAGGCCCCAATGAAGAGACTAAATGACCTTGAGTTCAGAGAACGAATTGACTTCCGTTGTAATGAAAAGTACGCACTGGGACACCGCTGTAAGTTCAAGGAAAATAGACAACTAATGTTATTTATAGCTAATGAAAAGGAGGAAATGGAGGAAAAAGAGTTAGTCGAAGGAGAAGAACTAGTTGAATTGAAGAATGTGGAAGTGTAAGAGAAGGTTGAACTATCATTGAACTTCTTACTTGGTTTCTCAGCAAAGGGAACAATGAAACTCAAGGGAAAAATCAGAGGCAAGGAAGTGGTAGTCCTCATTGACTCGGGAGTTACTCACAACTTTATCCATCAAGAAACGGTAAGGGAGCTGGAATTACCATTGGAACAACAGAAAAGGTTCGGGGTGGTGATAGGAAATGGAAGTGAAATTGAGGGAAAATGTATTTGCAGGGGGGTAGAGCTCACACTCCCAAATTTAATGGTGAAGGCTGATTTCTTGGCTATGGAGTTAGGAAGGATGAATGTGGTTCTTGGAATGCCATGGCTATATACCACCGAGTTCATGGGAATCTACTGGCATTCATTAACAATGGCTTTTTGGTCGAATGGAGCACCTATCATGTTGAAAGGGGATCCCTCCCTCACTAAGGTTGAAGTTTCTTTTAAAATGCTGAGTAAGCAGTGGAATGATGATGATATGGGCTTCTTGGTAGATTTCCAGCATCTTGAGTTTGAAGACCTTGATGGCACGGAGGAAGGAAGGAAGGAAGAAGGCCAACCAGCATTACCTGTCATAATTTAAGAATTATTAGATCAAAACCAAGATGTTTTCAGCTTACCTTCTTCATTTCCCCCTGGAAGGGCAGTCGACCACCAAATAACCATTAAGGATGGTACCAATCCAATCAATGTCAGGCCCTACAAGTATGGATATGTGCAGAAGGAGGAGATAGAGAAACTAGTTCATGAAATGTTGCAAGCTGGTTTCATTAGACCTAGTAGAAGTACTTATTCAAGCCCGGTTTTGCTGGTGAAGAAGAAGGATGGGGGTTGGCGATTTTGTGTAGACTAAAGAAGGCTGAATCAAGCTACAATAGCTGATAAATTTCCTATTCCGGTCATTGAGGAGTTACTTGATGAGTTACACCTGGCTGTTGTATTCTCCAAGCTTGATTTAAAATCAGGTTACCACCAAATCTGCATGAGAGAGGAAGACATCGAGAAGACAGTATTTAGAACCCACGAAGGGCATTACGAATTCTTAGTCATGCCTTTTAGGCTCACAAATGCACCTGCAACTTTCCAATCACTTATGAACCAAGTTTTTAAACCATTTCTACGTCGCTTTATACTTGTGTTTTTTGATGATATTTTGGTTTATAGTCTAGATGTTTCCACTCATGAGACTCACTTAGGGTTGGTGTTCAACATTCTAAGAGACAACCAACTCTTTGCTAACCAAAAGAAATGTGTGTTCTGCCGGGAAAAGATTCAATATTTGGGGCACTGGATATCACACCAAGGGGTTGAAGCTGATGGGGGAAAAGATCCAAGCTATGGTCAACTGGCCATGCCCCACAAATGTTCTGAATTGAGGGGTTTCTTGGGTTTAACCGGATATTACCAGCGTTTTGTGCAAGGTTACAGTATCAAGGCAGCCCTACTAACATGTTTGCTAAGAAAAATAGTTTCAAATGGGATGAGGCTGCCACTCAAGCATTTGAAGACTTGAAGCAGCAGATGGTGTCTTGTCCGGTTCTAGCATTACCAGACTTCAACCAACCTTTCATTATAGAAACAGATGCCTCGGCAATAGGGGTGGGGGTTGTTTTGACTCAAGGAAACAAACCAATAGCCTTTTTCAGCCTAAAGCTCTCACAGCGTGCTCAAAACAAGTCCATATATGAAAGGGAATTAATGGCAGTCGTGTTGGCTGTCCAAAGGTGGCGTCATTACTTGTTAGGAGGAAGATTCACTGTGATTTCAGATAAAAAAAGCCTTGAAATTCTTGGTGGAACAGAGGGAAGTACAACCACAATTTCAACGATGGTTAACCAAGCTTCTTGGATATGATTTTGAAATACTTTACCAGCCTGGATTGATGAACAAGGCAGCAGATGCCCTGTCTAGAGTACAATTACCGTCTGAACTTATTAGCTTGTACTCATCAGCCGTGGTAGATGTGGAACTCATACTAAAGGAGGTGGGGGAATATGAGAAACTACAACAAATCATTGCCTTATTGAAAGATAATCCGAAGGGCAAACCTAACTACAAATGGACAAATGGAAGGCTACTCTATAAGGGAAGGTTAGTAATTCCTAAACAATCGACTTTGATTCCCTCCTTACTGCACACTTACCATGATTCCATACTTGGAGGGCATTCGAGGTTCTTAAGGACCTACAAACACATGAGTGGGGAGTTATATTGGCTGGGAATGAAGAGTGATATCAAACAATATGTGGCAGGTTGTGATATTTGCCAAAGAAACAAAACAGAATCTCTAATCCCTGCAGAACTACTACAATCGTTACCTATTCCCGAGCTAACCTTGGAAGAGTGGACCATGGATTTTGTTGAAGGCCTTCCTAGGGCAGGGGGCTTTGATTCCATCTTAGTAGTGGTTGATAGATTGAGCAAATGTGGGCATTTTATTCCTCTAAAGCATCCATTTTCAGCAAAGCAAGTAGCAGAAATCTTCATACAAGAGATTATCAAGCTTCATGGCATTCCCAAGTCGATTACCACGGATAAGGATAAGATCTTTTTGAGTGATTTCTGGAGAGAAGTCTTTGCAACTTTGGGAACTAAATTAAGGAGAAGTATGAACTTCCATCCTCAAACTGATGGACAAACTGAGCGAGTAAATCGGTGCTTGGAGACTTACTTAAGGTGTTTCTGCAATGAGCAACCTAATAGATGGAATAAATGGCTGGCTTGGGCAGAGTATTGGTATAACACCACCTTTCATGCGTCAATAAGGACCACCCCATTCCAAGCTATCTATGGAAGGACTCCCCTGCTGTTGATCCATTATGGGGAAATAAAATCAAGAAATGATTTGGCTTTGAATGCACTTAAGAAGAATATGGAAATTGCACAAAATAGAATGAAGAAGCAGGCTGACCAACATAGACGTGAGCTGAAATTTGAGGTAGGAGATGAAGTTTTCCTCAAACTAAGACCCTACAGACAAAGGTCTCTAGAAAAAAGGAAAATTGAGAAATTATCTCCAAGGTTCTATGGTCCGTATCAAATAACTGAAAAGATAGAAGAAGTGGCATATCGACTGAATTTGCCACCAGAGGCAGTTATACATGATGTATTTTATGTGTCTCAACTTAAGAAAAAATTGGGTAAGTCGTAATATATACAGCCATTACCTCCTATGCTAACTGAAAAATTTGAGCTACAGGTTGCCCCTGAAGTGGTGCTTGGAGTAAGGTGGAATGGAGAACTAAACATACAAGAATGGCTTATTAGATGGAAGGGCCTTTCGGATATTGAGGCCACTTGGGAGTCGGTAATGAATATCAAGCAACAATTTCCATCCTTCCACCTTGAGGACAAGGTGCATTTTGAGAGGAGCGGTAATGTAAAACTTCCCATTATATTCACATACAAGAGGAGGGACAAAAAGGGAAAAACATCACAAGAGTTAGTTAGAGGGATAGTGAAGTATGAAAATATGGGGGAAAAGGGAAAATCTGTTGAGAAATTCGTTGGGGGTGGGACCACAGGGGGCTAAACAAATAGAAAAAGAAAGAGAGGAAGAGGCAGAGAAGATTTTGGGTGAAAGACGTTTCGTCCTTCAGGAGGGGGTCCAACACCTCTCGAATTTGAGGCTGGAGAATACTGTTCTGCATTTCTAGTTTTTCCATTGAGTATTTTTAATTGCTCTCTTGTTTAGTTTTATTTCTTATTTCCTCTATAATTCTGGACCGAGAGGATTGTTGATAAGTTGATAAATAAAGAGTTGAAGAGTTTGTTGATTGCCATTGTTTCTATCCCTTATCTTATTTACCTTGATTTCGAATTGGGAGAAGGGTAGGAAGAATCCAGGGCTTAACCGATTGTTTTCGGACTAAAGAGTAACAGATGGATTGTCCCAAGCAAGGTTTTTTTTCCCCAATAGTCTTTAGCCATAGGAAGCCTCATGTCGAGTTTCTAACGAGTACGAGACTTAATTGGACAAAGTTGTTCCTCAGGCATGTAGCTATTAAGAAGGCACTACAGTCGACCCTACTAGAGTACAAACCATTTTTAGTTGACTAGATTCGCTCTACTAGGTATCTAGAGATTACATCATATGTTAGTATTGGTGATTGCATGGTCACATGTATGGAAATCTCTATATGCCAGTATGACAGTTTTTTGAGTGAATGTGTTAAAGTACTGACGATTGTTAGTAGCTTAAGTTTTATAATGGTTTTCACCCATAGACTGATGGTCAAGTAGAGTATTTGAACCAAATTCTAGGAGGTATGTTATGTAGTTGTGGCGTTAGTTTGGTAGGAAGTAGGGACTTTCACTTGTATCCTATGGAGTTTGAGTACATTAAGGGGGTGTTTGAATTGAGGGAATTAGAATGAAAATAAGTGTGGATATGGGCAAGGGATACCCATCCCCTTGTTTGGTACAAGTTTTGAAGCTTTAGGCATGAGAATATGCTTTTTCCATGCATCATTTATACCCTTGAATGACACCCATCCAAAAAGGTGAGTTGTCTTCATTCCTACTCTCTTCTCTTTTAATACATTTATTTATTCTTTTATTTTTATATATTATTAAAACTGATTAATTTAAATTATTTATTATATGAAAATTAAATTTATATTTTATAAAATTATATTAAATTTAAAATTATTGTGTATGAATTTAACTACTACTATTTAATAAATAAATTAATATATATATATATATATATATTACAAAAATTTAACATTTATAATTTTTATTTTAGTTTAATAAACTAGTTTATATATACACACATATATACCTATTCTTATTTTTCAATAAATTGTCAAGAACTGAAGCAATAATATTATCAATCAATTAACTAATTAGTTATATTTATAGTTAGTTAATGATCATTAGGATAAATATAATATCATTTGTTGTTTCTTTAATTAATACATCATAATTATATAGATTCATCAAATCGATCCTATCAAGTTATGTAATCAAGTAGCTTTAATTGTAAATTTTTCATTTTACAAATACTTGTAATTAATAATTTAATTAATATTATTATTTGATTGTTAAATAATTAATTTTCTCAAAATTTTGAATTGAATTTGTTGTTTATCAATAAATCTATTAAAATTTTAGAGAGTTTTCATGATTAATTTTACAAATTAAGTACCAAAAAAATTATTCCCATAAAATCTTGATAACATTCCCATGTACAACCAAGCACAGTCATCATTCATTCCCATCAATCTTATTCTCAGGCTTATTATTCCCAGGCATCCTTAATTCCTAGGCATATATAAAACCTTAAACCAAACGACCCCTAATAGTTATCAAAGTGGTTTTGGCATGATGCCATTTTGAGGCTTTTTATGGAAGAGTTGAAGGTTTCCTGTTTAGTGGGATGAAGTTGGGGAGCAGAAATTGTTGGGACCTGAGTTAGTATATAGTACCAATGATCCTATCCAAAAGAATAAAACCAAAATGCAAACAACACGAAGCAATCATAAAAGTTACGTTGGTATGAGATGCAGAGACTTGGAGTTTGAAGTAAGTGGTTTAAGTGTTCTTAAAAGTAGTACATATGAAGGGTGTTTTGGGTTTGGAAAGAAAGGGAGCTAAGCCTATATTTTCATTGAGCCATTTGAAATATTAGAGCAAGTGGGCTTTAGGATATATTGTTAGTGTCACTTTTTACAGTTTACAGTGTTTTCTTTGTTCCTATGTCAAATAGGTGGCTGTTAAATCAATTTCATATGGTGGACTTTGAGTCCTTGTATTTGCATGAGAACCAAAGTTATGAAGCAAAGACTAAGCAGATTCTTGCAAGAGAAGTGAAAACTTTGCGCAATTGGGAGATGACATTAGTAAAAGCTCTATGGAAAAATACATAGTTTGCAGAGACAACTTGGGAATGAGAGGATGAGATGAGGACAGAGTACCTAGAGCTCGTTCAAGATTAGACCTTCTGAGAACAAAAGTTTTTAAAGGAGGGAAAAATGTAACATCCCAAATCTCAGGTGAATTTAATTTGCTTATCTTAAATTGTTTGGATTTTATGGTTCTTTAATTTTGGATTTTGAAACCAAATTTGAGAAAATAGTTAATTATTGATAAGAGAAATATGAAATTTTAATGGTGAAAGGTTTAATATATGGATTGGATTGATAAGATTTGGAAATTTGAGATTTAATTTTGTAGGAGAAGTAAAGGGATGTCAATGATATATATATATATATATATATACTGTAACTAAAAGAAAGAAGACAAAAAAAAAAAAAAAAGGAAATCCCTCGTCCTCACACGTGCAGGCCCCCTCGCTCTTTTAGCCCTTTTTTTCCATGGGTAGAACCAAATTGGAAGTCAGCTGCTACTGGGAAAAATTTCACGAAATGACTCGAAACCCAAAAACTTTTCTACCAATAATCTCTTCCTAAAAACTTTTCTACCACTGACCTTTTGCCCATGTGAAATTTTAAAATTACCCTCAGTTTTTAAAAAGCCTTCAAACCGCATGGTGAATGCATCTCTACTAATACTTTAAGCGATCAAATAAATATTACTAAGCGATCAGAGAGATATTACTAAACGATCGGATAAATAACTAAGCGATTGGAGACATATTACTAAGCGATCAGAGAGATATTACTAAGCGATCAAAGAGATATTACTAAGTGATCAAATAGATATTACTAAGAGATCATTTAGCTAAATGTTACACGATCATGTAGAGAATACTAAGCGATCGTTTAGCTATCCACTATAGTTTTTATTAAATGATCGTTTAAAGAATACTAAGCGATCGTTTAGCTAACTGTTCCGCGATCGTTTAGATATCCATTATGCGATCGTTTGGCTAATATTATGCGATCGTTTAGGTTTTGTTATGCGATCATTTAGATAATACTAAGCGATCGTTTAGCTAACTGTTACGCGATCATTTAGATATCCATTACGCGATCGTGTAGTAATTTATGAAGCGATCGTTTGGCTAATACTAAGAGATCATTTAGGTTTTGTTAAGCGATAGTTTAGATAATACTAAGCAATCATTTAGGTTTTGTTATGCGATCGTTTAGATAATTCTAAGCGATTTTTTAGCTAACTGTTACACAATCGTTTAGTTTTCGTTTAGATAAATTCATGCTAAATTTGTAGAATACAATTGGTGTTGTACATTTAACTAAGCAAATAAATAAATAAGCGATCGTTTAGATAAATTTGTGCTAAAATTACATATTGTACAGTATAATTGGTGTTCTACAGAATATAATTGGTGCTAAAATTACATATTGTATAGTATAATTGGTGTTGTATAAAAAAATTGAAGCGAAAGCAAAAATTACATATTGTTTAGTCTAGATGGGCCAGTACCAGGTGTTATCAACATTTGTCTGCACGTTTTCTTCTTATGTCTTGTCTGACCACATTGTGTACACCTGTATATTTGTCGTGGCTCCTCTCCAATTGAAGGTATCCTGATGGTTTGACGTCGACCTACATTTACTACCTTTTGCGGTGGTAGAATTGGTTCAAAATCTCTAACCCATTCTTAACTGTGTCTGACTGGGAAGATTGGTCCGGCTTAAGCAGCAAACACACACTCAACCATAAACCATTTTGCACATAATGTTTGAACATTAATGTTTCTCAGGGTCGTTGTAGATATTGTATGGGAGTATGGGATCTCGAGGAAATTAAACTCCGTACACGTACATGTCCGTGAACGAAGATCAACCAACCCCCCCAAATATCCATCGTCCACATTAATTATGCATATCCATCAGAGAAACACGATATGTTCTAGACGTCAATTCTGATTCCTTAAGAATACTCATTGCGTAATCAGTTACAATGTTTGTGCATGCCATTGCGTGTGTACGTCGAATATAGAACCAACTTTGTAGCCACTCCCAGATATGCTCTAATAGCTTTGTTATTGGAAGTTCTCGGGCATCTTTCAACATTCCATTGAGGCATTCTACTATATTTGTCGTCATCTTGGCATACCTATAGTGGACTTGATAAATCCTTGCCCACCATTGTAATCCAACCTCCTATGAAGGTGGATTTGTGTAAAATTAATTTAATATTTGATATCAAATTAATTAGAATTATTTAAATTGTCTAAATAATTATTTATTAATTTTATTAGAAAAATTAATTTATGAAATTAATAATTTTGATTTTTGAAATCAAACTGTTTTTCTAAAATCAAATTTGGATTTTCAAAATAGAAAAATATACAAAATGGAAAAATGGTTTTTCCATTATCATCTTCAAGTAGCTCATCCATAACTACCATCTTTAAGCTTCAACTCCAAGCATGAGCTACATCTCATGCAGCTATCTTTCTTGCATGATGGTTTGCAATATATTGAGAAGATTGGAGTGAATTTGGGGTATGCAATCGATAGAATTTTTGCTTAAAAATTCGGTTGAAGGAGTTCTTCAAGTGGGTTGCTGTTGTGAGTTATCTTCCAAGTTCCCTTGATTCAAGCTTATTTTGTGTCCCACAATTCAATCTAGAGTACCAAGAGAATATTGAGAAAGATCTTGTGGTGGTCTACAATGAGATTTGGAGAGATTTGCAGCTGAAAATCGAGATTTCAATATGACTACAAAGGTATGACTTGAAACCCATTTATTTCTGCAAGAGCATGCTTTATATTCTGCCAAAATTAATGAATTAGAGTGCTTAATGATCCTCGTTACTTCCGCTTCGTGTTGATACATTCCGACAGCTTATAGTTACAGTTGGGCCAAATTATCGTTTTACCCCTATAGTTACATCTAACTTCTTAAGTACCATTGATTTCTCTAATGAACAAACAGTTTATAGTCCAACTATAAATTGACATCTCTCGAGCCAGTGAGAGGTCGAGGCCTCATTGTTCAAGACTCAGAACCAGCTATTAAAGGAGCAATTTATCTACTTTCCCTAAGGTCTAGAAGGAGTAAATTCCATCTTGCGTAGTTGAGTTCCTAGCTCCCTACTCGGACAAATCCCTAAAATTGTAGGCTTGTTGAGTTGGCTAACATGACCACTCTCACTTGTACAAATCAGAGGATTGCCCTCATAAACAGGAGTTCATAACTCACTCAGGATTAATGCCAAGTCATCTATGGTCATCCTAATGAAATGTAAGTCTCTTCTAGTAACGGTGTTATATAGAGAGAGTATTCATTTCGTGATCTGATCTTATAAAAACTCTTTGTATAGAATACTCCTGCTCACATGTCTCCACACGAATGATCAGATCATTTGTAGCACTTTACAACAATTGTAATAGCTACAAAATGGGTTGTATTTGTAGTGTCACCAGGATAAGGTACCTAGCCTTATCCATCTACTACAGACCATTTAGGTTATTACTTAAACATGATCTACCTGTATGTCGACCACATACATGTTTTAAGTTATATAAAATAACCCTGGATCTTAGTTTATTGGATTGAATTAATACAATCTAAATTTTAATAAAATACCTCTTATTTTATTAAATAATTTATTTTTACAAACTACAAGATATATGAGATTTAGGACACCAAATCTAATAGGATTAGTCTTTTCAATGCATGAGTTGTATGTTTTTTCCATCTATGTTGGGATTCGTAATGAAAAAATTCTTTATTTGAGTGACAAATAGGTAGAGTTACAATTATAGTTTGATTTCTATCATTACTAGGGTCATCGGTAACGAAAGATAATGAAACCTAAGGAATGGAAAGACGTTAAGTTAGATTAGGTCAGTTTAATTTAATGTACCAATCAATCCAAGAGTTTAATGTGATTAACCAAGGCCTCGTCGTTTTTTGTTTTTAGTTTCTGAAAATTAAGTCTATGGACACTACTTCTACCTCTAAATTTCTCCTTTTGTTTTCTACTTTTTCCAATGGTTTAAAAAACAAGGCCATATTTTGAAAACTAAAAAAAAGAGCTTTTAAAAACTTATTTTTATTTTTGGAATTTGGCTAAGAATTCAACAATTCTTCTTAAGAAAGACGCAAATCATTGTAAGAAATGAGGAAGAAATATGCTTAATTTTCAAAAACCAAAAACAAAAATTGAAGTGGTTATCAAACAAGGCCCAAGTAAATAAGCTTGCATGACAACTACTTTTTTAGTTTAGGAATTGACATCCGCGTTGATTTTCTATTAAGGGAGTTGATCGAACATTACTGTATAGTCGATTAACTTGATAGTTAGATCACCCATGAACTAAATTCTTATGATAAATCAATGGATTAATCCATAAATAGCCCAATAATCTTTTAATTGGAAAAGGTAATCTCGTGCATCTCTCTCTCTCTCTCAAACTATCTTACTTTTTGCACTTTAGTTTTCCTATCGAAACTAAAACCAACCCCCCCATTTTTACTGCTTTCCAAACATATATTTAGCTTAGAGAGATTTTATCTTAGACTTCCTGTGGTTCAACCCGATCTTGCTACTAAGACTATTAGTTAGTTGAAGTTCTAGATTAGTATTATAAATATTATTTGTTCAATTGAAGGACTTAACAACCTTTGGTCCATTAAATTGGCGCCACTACCAGGGAGCCAATTAATTTCTCTTTGTTAAATTTTTCTTTTTTAAACTTAAAAAACCCCTTAAAATATTTTCCGTTTTCTTTGTGTCTACTTGTTTAGTCATGGCAGATGACGCGCTTTGTATCTACTATTCACTTTGTGCAAGGCAAGCCGCTCAACGAAAAGAAGAGGTATGTGAGCTTAAGAGTCAAATTTCTAAGCTAACCTCTCTTGTTCGAAATTTGGTTGTTAGGCATGACGATCCATACCGTTGTGCCCAACATGTCGATGCAAGCTTGCTTTACCGACTCAGGTATGTCTTTAGAGAAAATGATTATGAAGGTTGATAATTTCTCTTTTTAGTTTGAGTAGGAAAATTTTCATAGGCAGCAAGAGTTCTCAAGCTTCTAGTAGGAAAGTCTTTGTTCTGGAGCAGAGACTAAAACTGACCTTCAGAGTTTGAGTGACCTGATCACTCAATTATTGAATTAGTTAGGATGCAAGATGAGCCCTTGTTATAACCATCTTTTGAGATCATCAAAGTGTGCAACTGGGATGTAACCCATATCGAGAACCAAGTTGAGCAGCTCATTTCTCAACCTTCAAGCCAAGGTATGACATTGGAAAATATTATTTGTGAACTTGCAAATAGTTCTTTTCAATTTTGCAGGAATATCTTGTTTCAATTGAAGTTCCAAGCCCATTTTCAAATCATGGTTGACTGTGCCTCCCGGCTTGCAAATTCCATGCAGAGATTAGAGAGCACGTCAAAGCCACCCATCGTTCATACTATTGAGGCCGAGTGTGAGGACCGTATTTCTTAAGCACTAGCACAATTGATGAACCCTTGCAAACAACTGTGTCAGGGCATGTGCATGGGCAACACATGTAACATGGGCAAGTGTGCTCGACACTAGAGTGCGGATTGTACAAGCGCCTATGAGGTGTAGACGCAACACATTGGCAACATACACACGCATGCATGCGTAGCCCATATGGGCAATGACGCACAGAGCGAAGGCATTCGACACATGCAAGGCTAGGTAGACGCACAAGCGTCATAGGTACGCACCAGGTGTCATAATCACAAACTTTCATATACAGAACAAACGATTGTACAACACTTGCTCTAATTCGGCGAGCAAGTCAGTTGTGTAAAAATGGAAAGTCACGGATAGCATCGGTATATGATGTAGCCTCTACTGGCGTTTTGAGAGAAAATGGTTTTATAAAACGTGAGAGAGGAAAAGCATTGAAAACATCATTAAAGAATCCATTGAAGATTTACGGTTGCAAGAAAGGTTTGATTGCAAAGAGTACATCAATACATTGGTCGGGGAGTTGACTAGTGGGTTTCCCCTATACTGCATTCTAAGCAATTTCTAATATGTCTAGTTTTCATATCAAAAATGGCAACCCGTCACTTGCATAGAAAACAACATGAAATCAAAAACAACTTTTTAAACTAATTACAAGACTTAAAGATAGGATGGTTGTGAAGAAAATCGGAACATGAGGATTTCCATGAGCAGCGGAAGGATCGTTCCAAATTTCAATTGTATATAAACAACACAATTACAATCACAAAACGGAAACAACAGGCTATGCATAAAACGAAATTATAACATGCTTTCTATACAATCAAGGGACGAAATTCATATACCTTTGAAGACTCATCTTCAACACCCTTGATCACGAACGCTCGAACAACCAGCAAGACTGCAACATGAACGCTTGAACACTTCGACCGCTACACTACATGATCACAGCGAACTTGAACACGACGATCACCCCGATCACGAACACAGTGGACTCCACATGAACACCACGAACAACCTCCAAATAACCTCAACTAGTGTCGAGTTGAGTAAGACACCACCACAAAGGTTACCTTGATATTCTCGGTGTGAGAAACCAGAGTGTGGGCTCTGTGTGGACTTGGTTAGAGGATGAGACTGGAGGAGAACAATCGTGTAAACGATTGAGCAAGTGGGAGATAACAGTGTCTATCGTATAGACGATGCCCAATCATTTAACAAACGTTATGCAATCGTTTAGCTGAAGCTGCATGATCGTTTAGCTCATCAGTCAGCTGAGTGTCTATTGTATAGAAACACTCCATGATTGTCTAGTCTCCTCAAGCTGTCGTTTAGTGGATCTAATTTACTTGACAAACCTTTCGTTAGTAATTTTCGAGAGTGGAATTCTCAAATCAGTAACTTCTAAATTTAGGAAAACAGTTTTCCTTTTATCTTACGACTACCATGAAACCACTAATAACCTCCCACTCAATTGGTTATTAGAGAAAAAAGAGATAATTATCCAATAATTAATATTATTATAAATATATATGATAACCAACTTACCATACTATATTTATAACCTATAGTTTTAATATTTCATCTCATGAAACATATAAACTATTACTCTTTTCCTATTTCATGATCCTTAATGTAAATCTCATTTACATTAATTCTTCACTAGATGTATCTCATACATCACACCGATCATATCATATATAATCAAATTACCTCTTGTCAATTTGAACATTTCAAATCAACACCAAGAACTGATTCTCAACTTGAATCCATTGAGCTACCAAGGGGACCTTATGGACTTGTAGCTCGAAGCTCCAACGGTACGTGAATAACTAACTAAATTCTTTTGTCACGGGATTCATCAGTTGTTAACTTCTAGGCACTTCACTAATGACCGACAGCTGAACTCTTCTTACTGCAGATATATTATGTGTCCATCTTAACTAATCAACAGTGCGACAACCCTTCACTGATCGCTCGTAAGTATAGTTCGGTCAATAACCGTTATGCCCCTATAGTTATATCTAACTCCTTAAGTACCACTGATTCCTCTAATGAACATAAGTCATAGTCCTACTATGACTAAGCCCTCTCTTCCAAAGAGAAGTTGTGGCACTATGTTCAAGTCCCGGAATCAGCCCTTAAGGGAGCAATCTATCTACTTACCCCTGCTTCGGGAAAGTAGTGAATTCCATCCTGTGTAATTGAGTTCCCAACTTCCAAATTAGACAAGTCCTCAAAAAGGTAGGCATGTTGAGTTGGCAATTTTGCCACTCTCATTCATACTAATTAAAAGACCGCCTTTAAAGGCAGGAGTTCCCAAAACACTAAGGATTGAGGTCATGTCACCTATGGTTGTTTAGGTGAGATGTAAGTCTCCAGTATGAATGGCGTTATATACAGAGACAAATCATCTCGTGGTCCGATCTTATACAAACTCTTTGTATAGGACACCCCGCTCGCATGTCTCCACATGAATGGTCAGAATCTACCATCTGTAGTAGTTCACAATCACTTGTAAACTTCTACAAAGCGAGCCGTATCCGTAGTGTCACAAGGATTAGGTATCCCACCTTAATCCTTATACTACAAACCTATTTAGGTTATCACTTAAGGCATGATCCACTTGTATATTTCATATACATGCTTAAGTTTACATAAAATAACCATGGAGCTTTGTTTATTGGATATGAGTAAATTCTAGAATGAAATAACTCTTATTTTATTCATAAACAATGTGTATAAATTACAAACAACGAGACTCTGGAAGAATTAGGACACCAATCCTAACAAGTTGAGGATGGTTTGGACATGTCACGATGGGCTAACATTACCCTAGACAAGCATACCCAAGACATTCTCCCCCACTTAAATAGTTGACGTCCCTGTTGACTGGCGTAGCTTGAACTCAACGATCTTCTGCTTCCAAGCTTTTAAATCTTCGACACGCTCCTAACTTGTTTCTTCCACTTATCCAGATATTCGTGGACTCTCCGAGTGGGTCTTTTGGCCTTTCTAACTCTGTCGACAAGGATCTCTTCTACTTCTTTGTCTTTCTTCTGCTTCAGGTCAATGCTCGATGGGATAGTCTCATTGCAAAAATCATCTTTAGGATCAGGATGATAGTGCTTTAAGTTGCTTACATAAAGTACTCGATGAATTTTCACCCATGCAGGCAACGCCACCCTATATGAGGTATTCCCAATCTTTTTTAGAATTTCCATTGAATCTTTGTACTTTCTGACAAGACGTTGGTCCTTGCGGCTTCGAAATTGGATCTTTCTGGTCTCAACTTTATGAGGACCTGGTCTTTGGCTCGAAATTTGAGAGAGCGACACTTTTTATCAGCCTACTTATTCATATATTTGGAGGCTTTCTCCAAGTATGCTCGAGCCATGTCGATAGTCTGCTTCCACTCTTTGGTAAAGTTATGGGCTTGAATATTTTTCCTTACATACGATGATCAGCAATATGAGGCAACAAAGGTTTCCTCCCACTTACAACTTCAAAGGGGCTCATTCCTGTTGACGAGCTTGTTTGACAATTGAAACAAAATCCAGCTACATCAAGTAACTGGACCCAATTCTTTTGGCGACCATCGACAACGTGACGTAAATATTCTTCTAGCAAGCAATTGAATCTCTATGTTTGGCTGTCAGTTTGTAGTTGGTAACTTGAGGATATGTTCAAACTTGTTCCTATGAATGCAAACAGTTCAGTCCAAATCATGCTAATGAATCTGCCATCTCTGTTGTTAACAATACTCATCAGGACTCCCTACAACTTCACCATATGTCTGAAGAACAATTGGGTTGTTAGCTCAGCAGAACATTGTTTTGGAGTAGGTACGAAGGTGGCATATTTCAAGAACCTGCCAATGATAACCAAGATGGCCTCATGATCGCCCACCTTCGGGAGATGGTAATAAAATCCATGGATACACCTTCCCAAGGTTTGGTTGGTACAAGCAGGGGCTCCAAGAGCCCAGAAAATTTCGCTTTCTCGATCTTGTCTTATTGACAAATAAGACAAGTCTTGATATACTGCATAACATCGTCTCTTATATTGGGCCAAAAATAGCCCTTCTTCAACAATGCGTAAGTTCTCTACCAACTTGGGTCACTAGCCCACAAGGTATCATGGAACTTGTGTAGCAACTTCTTCCTTAAGTCTCCTCCTCTGATAACATACAATTGATTCCCTTTTGACAGCAAATCTCCCTCAACCCAGAACTGCCTGGTTTTACTAGCTTTAGCTAGAGCAATGATAGCTTCGGCAGAGGAGTCCTTCCGTAAGAACTCTTTGATGATGTCCTGAATTTACCTATCGATCTTACTTGCATGAATGTGGGCTAACATGCACAACCCTGCATGTTCACCCTTTCGACTCAGAGCATCGGCTGCTTGGTTACTTGTCCCTCTCTTGTGTTCAAACTTAAAATTGAATTCAACCAAGAACTCCTGCCATCGCACTTTCTTAGAAGTTAACTTGGATTATTTAAAGACGTGACATATGGCATTGTTATTGGTCTTCACTACGAAGGAAGACCCAAGTAGATACTATCTCTAAGCCCTCAGACAATGGACCACAACTAGCATTTCCTTCTCAAACTGTATATCTCCTCTCGGCATTGTTCAGTTTCCGGCTTTCATAGGCCACAGGATGGTCTTCCTGCATGAGGACACCCCCGAGAGCGTACTCTGATGCATCTGTCTCTACCTCAAACGACTTTGACACGTCAACTAGACCAAGGATAGGACCTCTTATCATGGTTGCCTTTAACTCTTCAAAGGCGTTCTTGATAGAGTAAACTAACATGCAGTGAAAGAATCAGAATCAATAAGCACTCTAATTACACTTAATTTAAGTTTAAAACATGCAATGAAACAAAGTATCAGAAGTGGGTTTCAAGAACACAAAACATTTGAAGATTCTCTTAAACTACAGCTTCCCTCCACGAATTAGATCTTTAAATCAACAAAGGACTACCACAAAGACCTTCTCTTCTATTCTCTAACTTAAATTGAGATGTGGAATCTCTGAATTTGAGCTGGATTTGTGTGAGATTGAAGAGGGTTCAGAGGGTTTGTCTTTCTGCAGAAATTGTGCACTTAATCAGCATTCATTCCATTGTAATTTGAATTTCAAAACTTCAATTTATACTAATAGACCGTGCATTACTGAATAATACAGCTGATGCCACTGCAATTTCTATTGAAATTGAAATGGCATGAGGTGTATTTTGAGTGGGAAAATCTAAGATTTTGGATTTTCCAACTTTGAAATATTTTATTCAATTTTAATAAGTTAATTTGATTAATTGATTTAAATTAAAAACTGATTTTTCAAAATTCAAATTTTATAACTTTGATTTTTTTTTATAAAAAAATCAAATTCTAATTAATCAAATTACCAATTTTGAACAAATTTTAAAATTTGAATAACTAATTGAACTAATTAAATTAATTTGATTTAATATCAAATATCAAATATTATATTTCACCTCATCAAAGATTTAAATCATTATTTAAATATTTTGAACTCTCCAATTTCGTTTAATTTCGACAAAAATTAAAAGTTTCAATTGTATCAAATACAATTAATAAAAACCTTAATTGAATTTAAACACTTCAAATTCAAAATCCTAATTTCGAATCTCAATATTTCATAACCACTCAATTCAGTAATCCAAGATTATTATACAAGCTAGTAAAGGGACCTTATGGACCTAGATCACGAGCTCCAACGATTTAAGATTAATTGGCTAAACTCTTTAGACCAAATTAAATCAATATTCGTTAACTACTTAGACACACCACTATAGCTCGGTACTTGCACTCTCCTCACTGTAGATATATTTCTGTCCACTTTAACCATGATTAGTAAGTCGACCCTTCACAGGTTGTTCGTATTCCCAGCTAGGTCAAAATTACCGTTTTACCCTTATAAATACATCTTGCTTCTTAAGCTCCCATTGAGCCTCTATTGAACAATTGGTTTATAGCCCAACGAATAAACCATGCCCCTCTTGATCAGGAGAGGGTGGGGCCCCATTGTTCAAGACCAGAAATTAGTACTTAAGAGAACAACCTATTTGCTAACCCTAAACTGGGTAGGAGTGGATTCTATCTTGCAGAACTATGTCCCTAGCTATCTATCTGGTCTTACCCCTAAAATGGGAGGCTTATGAAGCAGTGATATTGGACTACTCTCACCTATGAAAATCAAAGGATAATCCCAAATAAACAGGAGTTTGTAGTTAGCTCAGGATTAAGATCGAGTTACCCTAGGTCATTGAATTTTGAAATAGTCAGTTTTAGCAGTAAGCAATCGTTATAAAGAAAAGTGACTATTTCGAGGTTTGGTCTTATGCAAACTCATTGCATAGGATGCCTCCACTTACATGTCTCCAAATGAATGATTTTGGGATCACATCTTTTGTATTAGTATACAAAATGGGCCACATCTAATAGTGTCACTAGGATGAGATACCCAATCTCATCCATATACTTAGACCATTTTGGCTATATACTAAAATTGTCGCCACATCAAGTTAAAGTTTTCAAATTATAGCCATGGATTTGTTTATTGGATTTTTATACCAGAATGCAATATCAACAACAATTTATTGAATAAAATACTCAACAAAACTTTTATTGATGAATAGAATATGTTAATAATATTTACAAACTGTGAGTTTAGGACATTCTACCTACCACTGCCAAACTATGCCTTTCTTCAAATAACTTGGTCAGTGGGCCAACTATTCTTTAGAACCCTTCGATGAATCAACGGTAATAGTTGGCCAATACCAAGAAGGAATGTAACTCGGTTAGAGAGGTGGGGGCCCACCACTCCTGTATAGCCTATAACTTCTCACCATCTATTCCAATATTTCCATATTCAAGTACGTGTCCCAAGAAGTTTATTCTCCGTTGCGTGAAAGCACATTTCTCTTTCTTGACATACAATTGATTCCGTCGCAACTTATCAAAGACTAATTGAAGGTGAAGTTGGTGTTCTTCTAGGGTAGATTGTAGACAACTATGTCATCCAGATAAACCACCATAAACTGGTCGAGATACTTGTGAAAAACTTGGTTTATCAAGGTATAGAATATTGCAAGGGCATTTGTCAGGCCAAAGGGCATCACAAGAAATTCAAAGGCTTCGTATCTTATCACACAAGTGATTTTTGGTTCGTCACCTTCTGCTATGCGAACTTGATAATAACCTGATAAGGGATTGATTCGTAAAGTATCGAGCTCCATTCAACTGATCAAACAAATCAGATATGATCGACATGGGGTACTTGTTGTGAATCGTGACATTGTTCAAAGCCCTGTAATTGATACATAGCCGTAATGTCCCATCCTTCTTCTTCTGAAACAGACCGTGGGTCCCCATAGGGCACTTTCACTGGGTGGATGAAGCCAACATTTAGTAGCTCATCTAGTTATTTCTTGAGTTAAGAGTCATTCGATAAGAATTTTTCACCGACGATTTGGCTCCCGACATCAGTTCAATTTCACGATCGATCTTCTTTTGGGGTGGTAAAGTCTTTGACAAGTTTCACGGCATGACATCGACACATTCATTCAGAACTTTCTGGATTTCAATAGGAACATGCTCTTTCCCAGTAGGCTTCTCAACTGGGATAGCCATAAAGGTGGGCTCCTCTCTACTGAGCCTCTTCTTCAAATGAAGGGCGGAGATAATTCTCACTCCGCTAGGTTACTTGATGTTAGCTAGAACTATCGTGGGATTGCTGCTTGTAATAACTTGGCACTTAGAAAAAGGCATGGGGATGACTTTATGTTCCAAGAGTAACTTCATTCCGAGCACAACGTCAAAGTCATTCATGTGCAAAAAAATAAAATTAACATTTCCATTCCATTCGCCCATTTTCAGGAATACTCTTTTTGATATCCCCATAATGAGGAGGGCTTCAGAGCTAATAACTTTCATCTTGCCCATGTCTCTCTCGACCTTCAATCTCAGGCGTCGAGCCTCCGACTTCAAAATGAAGTTATGGGTTTTCCCTGAGTCTACCATGGTGCCTTTTGCAGGTTTGGAGTTGATGACTATGTCAATGAACATAAGTCTTCTTTTTGATGCATCCTTATGATAAGAGGATTTCTTTAGGATTGCTGACAAGAATTTCAATGCTCCCACTCGAGAAGTTTCCCCATCCTTTTTTTTCCTTTTCAGGTTCAACTTCTTCCTCTATTCCACTACTATATTATACTAAGGCTTGTAAGGTTGTCAAGGCAGCTTGGTATAGGCACTTGGTTACTCAGTGAGGGCCTTGCAAGAGAAGGGCTTTTATTGGTTTGGTTTTGCTTGATAGGACTCGAGAGGGGCCTGCACCTGTGGTTTGCGATTTCTTGTCGTTCACGAAGTTCTTTGAGGGATTAGGCTTGGAAGCCTTATTCCCGTGATTCAATGCTTGTGCGTTTTTCTTTTGAGGAACTTGTTCACCGCTGTAGTTAAGTAATCTCTCCCTTGTGGCCAGAGCGGAATCAAGGTCCTGAACTTTCTACTCATATAATTTAGTTCTCCCGTGGCTTTAGCCCTTCAACAAAGCAGAACACTTTATCATTCTTGGACATGTCCCTGATGTCTAGCATGACAGCCGAGAATTATTTCACGTAGTCCCTGATTGTCCCTATGTGTTTAAGTTCTTGTAGTTTCCTTTTTGCAATAAACTCGACATTCTCTGGGAAGAACTGAGCTCTTAGTTTTTTTATGAGATATTCCCATTTATCGATGATGCACAGACCATTCTGAATATCATTCACTTTGGACCTCCACCACAACTTTGCATTATCAACAAGATGCATAGATACCAACGTCACCTTTGTTTCTTCATCGACGGTTCCACTCATTTTGAAATACTGTTCCATGTCAAAGATGAAGTTCTCAAGCTATTTAACATCACAATTCCCATCGAAAGCTTTGGGCTTTGGGATCTTGAACTTGTTAGATACAATGCATGTCTGGTTCGAGGTCTGGTTCCCCACCGTCTGCATTGTTAAATTCACTTGCCTTTTCATTTATGACATTTTAGATTTGATGGCATCTATTGTTGCTCTAAATTTTTCGGTCAGGTCATTGAAAAACTTTAGTATGTTCTTTTGCGAACTATCAAGCTCTTTGACACACTCCTCCAAGTGTGCGACAGAGCTTGTGGAGCTATCCTCATGCTCAAAACTACCAGGTCGTGTAGTTTTATGTTCCAACGAATCAACTCTCAGCAACAAATTTTTTTATTGGTAGACCATTTACTCGGGCATTCAGTGCCTCAATTCCTTTGACCTTTTCCTCTAACCCATCAAGGTGGGTTTGAACGTATCTCTCTTCGTCGAACAATTCCCTCAGATACAAAAAATTACTTTTCAACATCAGTAAGTCGCTCAAGCTGCAACTTCAAAATTTTTTTCGTTGTAGACATGATTGCGGTCTTTACTAGCCAAGGAGCTAACTAAGCTCTGATACCACTTATCATAATCGCAAACTTTCGTATACGAAATAGGCGATTGTGCGGCACTTGCTCTAGTCAACCGTGTAAAAATCGAAAGTGGTTTTATAAAACGTTTTGAGAGAAAATGGTTTTATAAAATGTGAGAGAGGAAAAACATTGAAAACACCATTAAAGAATGCATTGAAGTCTAACAATTGCAAGAAAGCTTTGATTACAAAGAGTACATCAATACATTGGTCGGGAAGTTGACTAGTGGGTTTTCCCTATAGGAGTATATCAACATGCAATGGAAGCAACAAGGATTAATAAGAATTCTAATGTATTAATTTTGGCTATAAATAAAGCATGCTCACACAATAACAAGAGAGTTTCAAATCATACATTTGTAGAACCTCTTGAATCTCGAATTCAGCTGCAAATCTTCACGAAATCTTCTTGTTAACCACCTCAAGGCCTTCTCTACTATTCTCTTGGAGTCTTAGATTGAGTTGTGTGAGTCAAAATAAGCTTGAATGAAGGGAGTTTAGAGAAGAAGCTCACTGCTGCACCCCTTTGTAGAACACCTTCTTCAAATCAAGTTTTTTAGCAAAATCTCAACCGACACATGCTCGATTTCCACTTCAATCTTCTCTATTTATTGCAGGACAATCATGCAATTAAGGTTGCTGCATGAGGAGCAACTCATACTTGGAAGATTGAATAGAAAATCAAGTGGGATTAGTGTGAGCTACATAGTTAAGTAGTAGAAAAATCCAACTTTTCTAATTTTTTGTTTTCCAATTTCAATTTTTGTTTTATAAATTGATTTCCAAAATCAATTTAGTTTTCAAAATTAAAAAAATTATTAATTTTATAAAATTAATTTCCTAATAAAATTAATAATAAATAATTAATTAAACAATTTAATTAATTCTAATTAATTTAATATCAAATATTAAATTAATTTTACACAAATTCCACCTTCATGAATCATTATTCATGAATTTAATATTTCTATCATATTTAAATATTAATTAAATTCTCCAATTCCGTTTAATTCTAAAATTAAATGTGTAATTATAACACATATAATTACTAATTCCCTTAATTCTAATTTGAACATTTCAAATTAACTTATCACGCTACTCTAAGGCTAATCTATTTAGAATCTAGTAGGGAGACCTCGTGGACCTACAGATCATGGGCTCCAACGATCTGAGATTAATTGGCTAAATTCTTTAACACCAAATTAACCCACATTCGTTAACTAATGGGCCACTCCACTAAAGCCCATAGTTGCATTCCCTTCACTGTAGATATATTATGTCCACTCGATATAACCATGATTAGTAAGTAAACTCTTCACAGGTTGTTTGTAATAACGACTAGGTCAAATGTCTATTTTACCCCTGAGATTACCTCTGGTTCCTTAAGTCTCACTGATCCTTTAATAAACAATTAGTTTATGACCCGATCAACAAACCGAGCCTCTATCGAGCCAATGAGAGGGTGGGGCCCCTTGTTCAAGACCTGTAGTCAGTACTTAAGGAAACAACCTCTCTACTATCCCTGAAAGCGGGTAGGAGTGAATTCCATCTTGTACTCTATGTCCCCAGCTATTTACCCGGTCTTACCCCTAAAATGGAGGTTTATTGAGCCGATGTTGTTGAGCTAACCCTCACCTATGCAAATCTATGGATAATTTCGAATAAATAGGAGTTCATAGTTATCTCAGGATTAAGGTCAAATTACCTAGGTCATCGCTTTGAAATAGTCATGCTTAAACAGTAAACAACGTTATAAAGTAAGTGCGATTGATTTCATGGTCTGATCTTGTACAAACCTATTGCACAGGACGCCCCCACTCCTCATGTCATAACATGTACGAATTAGGATCACATCTTCTGTAGCACTTTACAACTCTTTGTAATAACTACAGAGTGGGCCACATCCAATAGTGTTACCAGAATAAGACACCCAATCTTATTCATATATTATAGATCATTTTAACTATTTACTCGAACTTAATACACTTTTATGTCTCCACATAAAGTTAAGTCCTCATGTAATAGTCATGGATCTTTTAGTTTATTGGATTTATTTCTAAAACGAAATAAGCAATTCATATATGTAATAAAAACTTATTGGAATTTTTGGAAATAAGTTTAAATGTTTACAAACCACGAGTTTTAGGACATAAAACCCAACAAACTCCCAATTGGACTAAAACTCTAGTGATAACTTAAATATCAGAATATGTAAAACTGAGTTTTTCGGTTTTACATAGAAATACAATAAACTAGGGCATCCCATACCTATGGTTTACCATTCGGTATCCCATACTCAACTTTTTTCCCACTTGCGCTAGGTTATTAACCTGGTATTCCTAGTCTTACTTGGTGATTCTCAAACATTTTAGCCAACAAAATCATTATAAACATGTTAACGTACAATAGACTTCTTATTAAACTATATGAGGAATGCATCTTATTTGCACAATACTTGTTTCTCAATAATGGCTAGGAAGTCAAACAATCCTCCCACTAAATCGAGGTACTCTCAACTCTTTGAATAAGACACATCTGACCTGTCTAAACAACTCTTATTTACAGTGTTAATTCAGTAACTTTTTATTGATATATGCAAGCTTTTATGGAAACAAATAATACATGGTGATCTTGGAATATTGTTTACAGTGTTAATTTAGTAACTTTTAATTAATATATGCATGATTGTCCTACAATAAATACAGAAGATTGAAGTGGAAATCAGGCATGCATCAGTTGAGTTTTTGCTGAAAAACTTGAGTGGAAGAAGATGTTCTTCAAGAGGGTGCAACAGTGAGCCTCTTCTCCAAATTCCTTTCATTCAAGCTTATTTTGAGTCCCACAACTCAATCTAAGGCTCCAAGAGAATAGTAGGAAGGCCTTGAGGGGCTCCACAAGAAGATTTGGAGAAAATTTGTAGTTGAATTCGAGATTCAAGAGGTTCTACAAAGGTATGATCTGAAACCATCTTATTATTGTGTAAGCATGCTTTATTTATAGCCAAAATTAATGAATTAGAATGCTTATTGATCCTTGTTGCTTCCATTGTATGTTGATATACTTTTAAGCTGGGTATGGAATACTGAATGGTAAACCATGGGTATGGGATGCCCTAGTTTATTGTACTTCTCTGTAAAACTAAGAAACTCAATTTTATATATTCGGATATATATAAGTTACCATTGGAATTTTAGTCCATGTGGGAGATTGTTGAGTTTTATGTCCTAAAACTCGTGGTTTGTAAATATTTAAACTTATTTCTCAAAATTCAATAAGTTGTTATTGAATATATGAATTTCTTATTTCGTTTTAGAAATAAATCCAATAAACTAAAAGATCCATGACTATTACATGAGTACTTGAACTTTATGTGGAGACATAAAAGTGGATCAGGTACGAGTAAATAGCCAAAATGATCTATAGTATATGAATAAGATTGAGTGCTTTATTCTGGTAACAATATTGGATGCGGCCCATGGTATAGTTGTTACAAAGAGTTGTTAAGTGCTATAGACAATGTGATCCTAATTCGTACATATTATGACATGAGAAGTGGGGGCGTCCTGTGGAATGAGTTTGTACAAGATCGAACCATGAAATCAATCACTCTTCCTTTATAACGCTGTTTACTGTTTAAGACTGACTATTTCAAAGCGATGACCTAGGTTACTTAACCTTAATCTTGAGCTAACTATGTCTCCAACTATCTACCCGGTCTTACCCTTGAAATGTAGGTTTATTGAGTCGGCGCGAGCATTGCAATGTTGCCTGGGCAAAAGCTCACGATCTAGAAATCTGCAGCTCGACCTTTTTCACTTCTTTCTTCAATTAGAACTTAATTTCAACTCTAATGACTCCAAATAAATTACAGGCTCTTGAGCACACATATAAGCTCATCAAACAAGAGCCAATTACAAATTTAATCAAGGAATCAAAGAGAATTTAAATGCCAAAACTCAAAAAAGCATATAAGTCCACCATTTTTATATATTTCATGAAAAAACACCCACCACACCAAAACTAAACCAAATTGAATGCTAAAATGATGCTCTGATACAAATTGTAGGAGTATATCAACATGCAGCAGAAGCAACAAGGATAAATAAGTATTCTAATTTATTAATTTTTGCTATAAATAAAACATGCTCACACAATAATAAGAGGGTTTCAAATTATACCTTTATAGAACCTCTTGAATCTTGAATTCAACTGCAAATCTTCTCCAAATCTTCTTGTGAACACCTCAAGGCCTTCCCTACTATTCTCTTAGAGCCTTTGATTGAGTTGTAGGACTCAAAATAAGCTTGAATGAAGGGAATTTAGAGAAGAAGCTCACTGCAGAAACTTGAAGAACACTTCTTCAACCTTTCAAGTTTTCAAATAAACTTCAGCAAGTTCATCAGATTGCATGCCCGTTTCTCAGCCCAATCTCCTTTATTTATTGCAAGACAATCATGCATAATAGATAGCTACATGAAAAGCACCTCATGCTTAGAAAATTGAATTAAGACTTGGTGGGAAATGAGTGAGCTCCTAAGTTGGTATTAATGGAAAAATCCAATTTTCCATTTTGTATTTTCCAATTTCAAATTGATTTCCAAAATAAATTTTGATGTCAAAATTGAAAAACTTTATTAATTTTTCAAAAATTAATTTCCTAATAAAATTAATAATAATTTTTTAATAAAAATCAATTAATTTCAATTAATTAAATATCAATTATTAAATTAATTTTACACAAATTCCACCATCATGAATCCCTATTCATGAGTTTAATATTTAAACCATATTTAAATATTAATTAATTCTCCAATTCTATTTAATTCTAAAATTAAACGCGTATTATAACATATATAATTACTAATTTTCTTAATTTTAATTTGAACGTTTCAAATAAACTTATCACGCAACTCTAAGGCTAATCCATTTACGAGCTAGTAGGGGAACCTCGTGGACCTACAGATCATGGGCTCCAACGATCCGAGATTAATTGGCTAAACTTTGAACACCAAATTAACCCCAATTCGTTAACTAATGAATCACTCTACTAAAGCCCATAGTTGCATTTCCCTCACTGTAGATATACTATGTTCACTCGATATAACCATGATTAGTATGTTAAGCCTTCATAGGTTGTTCATAATAACGACTGGGTCAGATGTCTGTTTTGCCCCCGAGATTACCTCTTGTTCCTTAAGTCCCACTAATCCTCTAATGAACAATTGGTTTGTAATTCGATCAACAAACCGAGTCCTTATCGAGCCAATGAGAAGGTGAGGCCCCTTGTTAAAGACTCAGAATCAGCATTTAAGGGAACAACCTCTCTACTATCTCTGAAAGTGGGTAGGAGTGAATTCCATCTTGCACCCTATGTCCCCAGCTATCTACCCGGTTTTACCCCTGAAATGGAGGTTTATTGAGCTGGTGTTTTTGAGTCAACCCTCACATATGAAAATCTAAGGTTAATCCTGAAAAAAAAGGAGTTTATAGTTAGCTCAGGATTAAGGTCAAGTTACCTAGGTTATTGCTTTGAAATAGTCAATCTTAAACTGTAAACAATGTTATATAGTAAGAGTGACTGATTTCGTGGTCCGATCTTATACAACCCATTGCACAGGATGCCCCCACTTCTCATGTCATAACATGTACGTAGGATCACATCATCTGTAGCACTTTACATCTCTTTGTAACAACTACAGAGTGGGCCACATCCAATAGTATTACCAGATTAAGGCAACCAATCTTATTCATATACTATCGATGATTTTCACTATTTACTCAAACCTGATCCACTTTTATGTCTCCACATAAAGTTCAAGGACTCATGTAATAGTCATGGATCTTTTAGTTTATTGGATTTATTTCTAAAATGAAATAAGCAATTCAGATATTCAATAACAACTTATTGAATTTTCAAAAATAAGTTGAAATGTTTATAAACCACGAGTTTTAGGACATAAAACCCAACAGATTTTATGGAAACAAATACATGGTGATCTTGAACTATATTCCAATAATTGGAATGATGTTGAGAAAACAGTTTAAGGTAATTAGAAAGTTTTTCATCGGATTTTATGTTCTATCAAATAGACCTAGAAATCTTAAACTTTCTATACTTTTGATCAAATCAAAGCATTTCAGTTTTATTTTACCTAACAAGTTTTGTACACTTTGAACTTTTCAAGTGTTCTAAACTTATCACTTAGGTTAAATAACTACTTGCCTTAATTGATTTCTAGCCGTTTTAAATATCTAAATATTTGCAAATGGCTTTTAACTAGGTTGGTTCTTAACAGAAGTTGCTATGTGATAGAACAAATCTAATTTTCGCTAATGAACATTTCATTTACAACAAAAATATATACAATTTATTCTTTTACATACAAGATAAACTAACTTTTATTACAATAATAAAAGTTGATAAGATTATCTTTAGCCAGCAACATCTCCCACTGGTCATGTTGAGCAAATAGTCCTCAGGAACTAGTTTGCCTGTTTTGCCTTCTCTGCTCTCTTCTCAGCAAGGTACCAAGGCAGTTTCTCTTCCAGTGCCCTTCCTCGTTGCAGTGGAAACACTTTCCTTCGTCTGCAGCGTTATCCTTGCCTTTTTTGCTAGCGGTTTTCTTCTTCCCTTTCCCTTTGCTCTTCTTAATAGGCATACTCTTACTCTGTGAAGAGGAAGCAACATCAGGCTTTTGGGAGGATGTTCCTCTTTTCTCAGCGGTAGTAACGTGTACTTTCAGTTCCAGACCTTTAGCTCTCATCATTGTCTGAAAAGCTTGTAGATCATTCAGAAGAGTAGTCAAGTTGTATTCAATTTTATTCATAAGCGCGTTCGTGCAGAACAATAGAAAACTCTTTGGAAGAGATTCTAGAATAAAACCGACTTGACTTTTCTCATCAACCATAGCTCCATTTATCTCTGCCACATTGAAATGAACCATTATATCCAGGACATGTTCTATAATAGAGGCCCCTTCTTTCATTCGACAGTTGTAAATGTATTTAATAGCATCATGCCTTAGGGAGAAGGACGGTTGTCTGAACATCCCACGTAGAGATTCTATAATCTATTTGGCAGTATCTATAGTCTCATGTTTCTTTGCCAAAAAATCAGATATGCTTGTGAGGATATAGGCGCGAGCTTTATCATTAACATTGATCCATCTATTGTACGTATCCCAAACAGTTCGGTTTGTGTTTGAGCTAGGAATGGGAGGACAATTCTCTGTTACTGTAAATCGTCTATCACCAACATAGAATTCAGATTTGATTTCCAAATTGCATAATTATCCTCAATCAGTTTATCAGACGCCAACAATTGTACTAGTGAACTTGTCATTCTGAAAAATATAAACAAATTATAAGTGAATTGCTTTTAAATCAAATCAAGTTTTAGCAAAGTAATAATATACCCAAGATTACTTTTGCAACGATACTACAACAAGACATTCTTACTAAATACTATCTTCAAAATAACTCATATTCCGATAGTCATTTAGCTACCGTTTTTGGTCAGAAATTACTAACTCTTTAGTAATTCTGTAAGTGTAATCTTCTGTTTTTAGACCTCAGAAGTCTGATCCCAGCGATGCTCTCGAAGTCGGAAAGTCAAAGTTGAAACCGACTTTAGAAATCTTATCCCTTTCTGGAGTTTGAGTTGTTCTGAATCCTATGTTAAAACCTTCAGAGGGGATAGTCAACGATAAACAACTAGCGCGGCCTACTTAAAGATGACAAGTAGACGCAACCTAGGAATCTCACGGTTCAAACCAATAGAAGAGACTGTAGGATATGTTTACACATATCCTTCACCTACTTACTATGAACTACTTCTCCCATTCACTTTGGTCTTGATCTATAACGAACACTTTCCAAATGAAGGTCACTTCCAAAGTGACATGAAGTGCTGCCTGGATCTCACAGGGGGAATTATATAGGACGTGAGAATTGAAATCAATATATCATATATTTGATTTTCCATTGAACAACTTTCTCTCATTCACCATGATCAATTCACACAAACACTTTCCGAATGGAGGTCACTCCCAGGGTGACATGAAGTGCCACATGAAACTTTTAGTGTGAACATCTTGAGAACGTGAAAATTTAAAATCAAAATGTCACATTTGATTCTAAGGTGAACAACTTCCCCTATTCACCAAAATCTCGATTCATGTAAATACTTTCCAAATGGAGGTCACTCCCAAGGTGACACGAAGTGCGACATGAATTTCGATTGTGAAACTCTTAGGGACATGAGAGCTAGAAATAATCATATCATATATGTTTATTGTTCTCCCACTGGAGCCTTCTAACATATCATATACGTTATTTGATTTTCACTAAAGTGTTCCAATAGCATATCATATATGTTATTAAACTCCCATTGAAGTGTTCTAATATTTAAACAAGGCATACGTTTCTTTAGGTTTGTTTGGGCTAATTAAACAACTTAAGTCTAGGTGTTTATCCAAGTATAAAGTTTATATTTGGATTTAACCTATGATGTCTAGGTGATAAACTAGTTTTAAAATCTCACATCACTCATGTATTAATCATAAAACTAATTAACAATGCTCAATTATTTGACCATAATCCCCAGGTAGGAGGTGTTTCGTAGAACGTCAACTTAAATACCTCCAGCTTTTGACAGGATTATATACCGATTGAGTTTATAACCCGACTTTTACAAGTTTAACGACCTATTTTAACTATTAAAACGAGTGGTTATCTTACGTGAGCATGCAATTGTTCTTTATAGATTTTAAATGTCTAACCCAATTTTATGACAACTTACAAAATTTTAGACATGCTAAACATCCACAACATACATCAAAGGCATTCAATATTTAATATAACATTTATATTAAATAAAAGAAACCCTAAACATGCATATTATATATTATAACATTGTATAACATACTTTCAATACATGTAACATGCTTCCCATGGTGGGATTTTAAATCTACATGACATACTGTATGCACATACAAGATTTATTTAATTATAACATACATCACATGTATAAATAATTAAACACATACTGATATTGTTTTAGTTTTGGCATTTTCAAGAAAACAAAGCCTAATTATTACAAAAACCAGTAAGAAACAGTCCAAAACCCTTCCAGACCACTAGAACCGCTCCATACAGCTTGAACCGGGCGTGAACCGCCTGAATCGGACCAACCAAAACCCTTTTGAAGCTGAACCGGATAGAATTTGAAGAAAATCGGTCAAACTGGTCGATCGTCGATGGTTCTCACTCTGTCAACGGTTCAATCTTGTCAAAGCAGTTGAAAAATCTCGTTGTTGGACAGGAATCTCACTCACTCGATCAAAATCTCGTTTCTCGTTCGAAATCTTGCTAAAACTCGATCAAAATCTCGCTCAAACTCGATTAAAACTTACTGCTTGATCACCCAAACTCGCTTCTTGATCACCCAAACTTATTGCTTGACCCTCGCTCGAATATGAGCAGCATTGCAATGCTCAAGGGTAACATTACAACGTTGCCTTGGCAAAAGCTCACGATCTGGAAATCTTCTAGTAAGACTAAGAATACCAGGTTAATAAACTAAGGCAAGTGGGAGAAAAGTTAGGTATGGGATACCGAATGGTAAACCACGGGTATGGGATGCCCTAGTTCATTGTGTTTCTCTGTAAAACTCAAAAACTTAGTTTTATATATTCGGATATATAAGTTACCATTGGAGTTTTAGTCTAAGTGGGAGTTTGTTGGGTTTTATGTCCTAAAACTCGTGGTTTGTAAACATTTAAACTTATTTCTAAAAATTCAATAAGTTGTTATTGAATATATGAATTGCTTCTTTCATTTTAGAAATAAATCCAATAAACTAAAAGATCCATGTCTATTACATGAGTACTTGAACTTTATGTGGAGACATAAAAGTGGATCAGGTTCGAGTAAATAGTCAAAATGTGTACTCCAGGTTAGGCAAGTTTATTCATATACTATAGACCATGGGCTAACATTCTTGTATGCAAATGTGTACTCCAGGTTAGGCAAGTTTGGTCTGATACAAAGGGAAGCATAATTCATCAAACTCTAAGCTACATTCTTGTATGCATGACATGTGGCAAACATTTTGAGAGGCACTTAATAATAGAAGATTATTATTAAGTGTGCTTATCCAACTAAGCTAGCAAGCATGATTATAGATAAGAATGGTAGACGTTCATGATTAAGGGCATCATGGGTGGTTATTCCCGAGTTTGCAGGAAGATGGTCCTAAAAATGTGGAAGTGGAGTAGTGGTGAGAAAAATAAGTCCCAATGTGTGGGAGGCTATTTAGTAGTGGGACATGATCTATTTAAGGGTCCTAAAATGTAGGGGATTAATTAGTCATGGAGGAGTGGTCCTAAAGTTAAGGAAGAGTGGCCGATTTTCAACCCCACTAGGACCGCTCTCACATTTCTCTCCTACTTCTACTCCCCCCACACTATAAAAGGATGACCTTGGGGGTTGTCAATGATAGAGTAAATTAACATGCAGTAAAAAAAAAAAAAAACAGAATCAATAAGCACTTTAATTACACTTAATTTGAGTTTAAAACATGCTTTTGAAGTACAATTTCACAAAAGGGTTTGTTGAACACAATACCTTTGATGAACCCTCTTTAATTCCCATTGAATTCCACGAATTGATGCTTTAACTTTCAAGTAGACCACTACAAAGATCTTCTCTACTATTCTCTTGCAAGGATTGTGTGGTGAAAACATTGAATTGAGCTGGTTTTTGATAAGATTGAAGAGAGTTCGGATGGAAGAATTTCTGCAAGTTTGCATGAAAAACTAAATTGAAGTTAAAAATTTCAATATATACATGAATTTCATGCAATTAACTTAACACACTTGATGCTTGAAATTGAAGTGGCATGAGGTGGAAATTTGAGTGGGAAAATTCAAGATTGGATTTTTCCACTTTCAAATTTAAAACTAATTTTAATTTTATGCATTTTGATTAATTTAATTTCATTAAAATATGATTTTCAAAAAATCAATTTTAATTTTAATTTTGTAATTTTTAATTTTAATAAATTCAAATTTAATTAATCAAAATTCAAATTTTGATCAATTTCAAAATTTGAATTTAAAATTGGATAATTAATTAAACTCATTTAATTAATTAAATTTAATATCAAATATTAAATATAATATTACACCTCATCTAATATTTAAATCAATATTTAAATATTTTGAACTCTTCAATTTTGTTTAATTTCAATAAAATCAAACGTTTCAATTGCATCAAATACAATTAATAGAAACCCTAATCGAATTTGAACATCTCAAATTCTAAACCCTAATTTTGAATCTTATCAAATTTACTCAATTTATTAATCCAGTTTACGAGCTAGTAGAGGGACCTTATGCAGCTACAGATCATGAGTTCCAACGATTTACAATTAATTGGTTAAACTTTTTTAATCAAATTAATTACTATTAGTTAACTACCAAGACATACCACTATAGCTCGATAGTTGCATTCTCCTCACTGTAGATATATTTATTTTCATTTTAACCATAATCGGTAAGACAAACCTTCACAGGTTGTTTGTATTCACAGCTAGGTTAAAGTTATTGTTTTACCCCTATAAATACATCTTGCTCCTTAAGCTCTCACTAATCCTTCATTGGACAATTGATTTATGGCCCAACTTATAAATCATAACCCTCTCAATCATGAGAGGGTAGGGCCTCGTTATTCAAGACTAGGCTAGCGCTTAAGAGAACAACCTATCTGTTAACCCTAAGTTGGGTAGGAGTAAATTCCATCTTGCAAAGCTATGTCCCTAGTTATTTATCTGGTATTGTCCCCAAAATGGGAGATTATTGAGCAGTGCTGTTGAACTCCTCTCACCTATGCAGAAGAAAGGATAATTCCGAATAAACAAGAATTCATAGTTAGCTCATGATTAAGATCGAGTTACCCTAGGTCATAGAATTTGAAATAGTCAATTTTAACAGTAAACGGTCGTTATAAAGAAAAGTGACTATTTCGAGGTTTGGTCTTATGCAAACTCATTACACAAGATGCCTCCACTCACATGTCTTCACATGAATGATTTTTGGATCACATCATTTGTATCAATATACAAAATGAGCCGCATCCAATAGTGTCACTAGGATGAGGTAGCTAATCTTATCCATATACTTATATATCATTTTGGCTATATACTAAAACTTGATCCTCTTTTTTGTCGCCACAAAAAGTTACCAAATTCTACTTGAGCGTCCAAATCTGGGTCAATCCCAGCAAAGACATCTCTGAACAAGGTTCTAGCACCATGCCAAATGTGTCCGAAGAAGAAGAGCAAAGCAAACGAAGCATGCCCAAAAATAAACCAAAAGTATTCATATTATAGCCATAGATTTGTTTATTGGATAAAAGAATGCAATATCAACAAAAGTTTATTGAATAAAATGCTCAATAATATTTTTATTGATAAATAAAATATGTTAATAATATTTACAAACTGCGAGTTTAGGACATTCCCAACAGCCCAAGGCATCCATTCCTTTAGGTATTTTACTCCATTTTGGAAGGATCCTATGCTAAGGAAGATCTCTCTCGTATGGAGTCTTCTTGTCTCGAGTCTTGTGAAGTATGGGTTTTGTAGTACTTGGTAATAAAGTGTTATATTTCCACCATGTGCATGTGTTCCTCTTCCTCTCCTCTCTAGCTGAAATATATTCTGAGCATATCAAGGGCTCTTGGGAGCATTTGGATGTTTCTATGAGTGTTTTGGGAAAGTTTACTATAAGATGACTAAGGAACCTCCTTAAGCTGATATGGGTGAAAGGGTGAAAAATCCATAGCGGGATTCTCACCTGTAACACAAGTTTCTTGAGAAATTCCATCCGTTTAATGATGAAAGGATGCGTACCCCCTACTGCGCCCAAAATGTTAGTGTTGACATTCAACATGCGGAAACAATTAGGATCTTAAGCACTCTAATTTCATTAATTTTAGTAGACCAACAAGCATGCTTATATTAAGGAAATAGGATTTCTGAAGTATATACCTTTGATGAACTCTTCAAATCAGCAACTCTTCAGCTTGAAATTGATCAAGAATTTGATGTAGACCACTACAAGATCTTCCTTACTATTCTCTTGGCCCTTAGATTGGATGGTGAAATCCAAAATGAGAAGTAGCTTAGGGAATCTTTTGGAGATGAGAAAGTTTTATATGGAAATATATGAAGAACTTTTATTTCTCCAAATTTCCAAATCTGCCTCAACTACTTAAAGTAGCTAAAAATTTTCCTTTTTGTTCAATCGTACATACGAACTATTTGTACCTAAAATTGACAACAAAACTAACAACTAATAGTGGAATTTTTGGTGTCTAAATAAGTGGATTTTGTGGGATAATCCCATTATCCAATTTCTTTATTGATTCTCTTAAAATCAATAATTTTAAAATCAATTTACTTAATTGATTAAATAAAATAAAAAACCATTTAAATTAATTTCATACTAAATTAATTAAATAAATAAAGTTAATTTCAAATAATCAATTAAACAATTTAATTAATTAAAATAATTTAATATCAAATATTAAATTATTAAACCATCAATTCCACAATCATGAATCCCCATTAATTAATATTTAAATCATATTTTTGAATATTTTTCAACTCCCCAATTTCATTTAATTCGACAACTAAACGTTTTAATTATATCATATATAATTAATAATTCCCTTAATTTGAATTTAAACGTTTTCAAATTTATTCATCACGTTATTCTAAGGTTTGATCTGTTTGTAAGCTAGTAGGGGGACTTAATGGACCTACAGATCATGGGCTCCAACGATCCAAGATTAATTGGCTAAACTCTTTAAACCAAATTAATCAACATTCTTTAACTACTAGGTCACTCCACTAAAGTCGGTAGCTGCACTCTCTTCACTGTAGATATATTTTTGTCCACTTGATTTAACTATAATCAGTAAGTCAATCACTAAACCAAGTCCCCCTCGAGCTAATGAGAGGGTGAGGCCCTTTGTTCAAGACCTGGAGTCAACACTTAAAGGAACAATCTCTCTACTATCCCTAAAAGAAGTATTCCATCTTGCACCTTATGTCCCTAGCTATCTACCTGATTTTACCCTTGAAATGGGGGGCTTATTGAGCCGATGTTGTTGAGCCAACTTTCACCCATGAAATTCTAAGGATAATACCGAATAAACAGGAGTTCATATTTAGCTAAGGATTAAGATCAAGTCACCTAGATCATCGCTTTGAAATAGTCAGTCTTAAACAGTAAACAACGTTATAAAGTAAGAGTGAGTTATTTCTTGGTTTGGTCTTAAACAAACTCTTTATACAGGATGCCCCCACTCACATTTCTCCGCATGAACAAATCAGGATCATATCATTTATTACAAAGTGGGTCGCATCCAATAGTGTCCTTAAAATAAAGTACCCAACCTTATCTGTATACTATAGCCTGTTTTGGCCATCTACTTGAACTTGATCCACTCTTATGTCTACACATAAAGTCCAAGTATTCATGTAATAACCATGGATCTTAGTTTATTGGATTTAGGTTCTTTCTAAAATGAAATGAGCAATTCATACACTCAATAACAACTTTATTGAATAAACCTCAATAATATATTTATTGTTAACAAAATAAGTTTAATTGTTTACAAACCACGAGTTTTAGGACATAAAACAACAAACTCTCACTTGGACTAAAAATCCAGTGGGTTTACATATACAATTATGTACAATGTTGAGTAAGAGAGAATAAATACAATAAACTAAGGCATCAGATACCTTTTAATTCTCCCACTTGCCCTAGATTTATCTATCTCGTATTCTTAGTCCAAATAAGTGACCCTCAAATACTTTAACCATGAGGGCCTTTATAAATGGATCAACTAAATTGTCTTTTGAGGCCATCTGCGTGACGATCATGTCTCCTCGATGTACTATCTCTCTGATGAGATGGTACTTGTGCTCAATGTGTTTCCCACATTTATGGCTTCTTGGTTCTTTGGAATTTGCAACTACTCCATTGTTATCACAATAGAGGGTGATCGACAGATGCATATTTGGAACCATTTCCAAATCAGTCAAGAACTTTCTAAGCGATACTGCTTGCTTGTCAGCTTCACATGCAGCTACATACTTCACTTTCATGGTGGAGTTAGCAATATAAATTTGCTTTATACTTCTCCATACTATAGCTCCTTCATTCAGAGTGAATACTGATTTCGAGGTTGATTTCTTAGAATCCATATCGGTCTGAAAATCAAAATCAATGTATCGAGTAAGGATCAAATCCTTAAAACCATACACGAGCATATAGTCCCTCGTTCTCCGAAGATACTTGAGGACGTTTTTAACAACAGTCTAATGATCATATACAGGATTGGACTGATATCTGCTGACTATTCCAACTGCATAGTATATGTCAGGGCATGCACACAACATGGCATACATCAAACTTCCAACTGCTGATGCATAGGGAATTCGTTTCATAACCTTAACCTCTTGAGGTGGCAAAAGGGCTTACCCAAAGAGAAGGGGTGGACTATGAAAAAACCATCTCTCTGGTTGCCATGATTAAGTCAATTAGAATACTCTTTTTCATTGTTGCCTTTTATGATTAAGAAATTTGACAAATGGATGTCAAGACAACCTTTCTGAATGACTATCTTGAAGAGAGTATCTATATGTCTCAAACAGAGGGGTTTATAGAACAGGTTCAAAAGCAAAAGGTTTGCAAACTTAAAAGATCTATTTATGGGTTGAAACAAGCATCTCGATCCTAGAATATGAGATTTGATACTGTGATCAAATCTTATAGCTTTGAACAGAACGTTGACGAACCTTATGTTTACAAGAAGATTGTCAACAAGACTATAGCTTTTTTGGTTCTATATGTTGATAATATCATACTCATTAGGAACACAAAAGGATTCCTAGCTGACGTTAAGAAATGGCTAGCTTTACAATTCCAAATGAAGAATTTGGGAGATGCACAGAATGTTCTTGGAATCCAAATAGTTCGAAATCGCAAGAACAGAGCACTAACATAATGTTAAACATCTTATATAGACAAGATGTTGTCTAGACATAGAGTACAAAATTCTAATATAGGTATGTTACCTTTCAGGCATAAAATTCATTTGTCTAAGGAACAATGTCCTAAGTCTAGATTCATAGGTCTGTACCTTACTAGCTTGGTCTTGTTTTCTCAAGTAGATCCATTTTCAACCAATAGGTTTTACCTCTTCTGGTTGATCTACAAGTTTCCAGACTGAATTGAAGTACATAAACTCCATTTCTAAGTCCATGGCTTTTATCCATTGGTCTCTATTCACATCTTTTATTTCCTGTTTAAAGGTCCATGAATCCTCTAAGACATCATCAGGTATGACTGTCAAACCCATGTAAAGGTCAGATTGTTGAACAATCCTCCCACAACATCAAGACATTCTTAACTCTTGAGAAAAATGTGACGAACTAATTATTGGGGTTGATGCTCTAAATCTCGTAGGGTCTTGTAGTTTGTAAACACTTATATGAACAAACACTTTGTGATTTATAATATATGATATTTTATTCACTTTAGTCTATAAAATATTTGATATTTTAGTTTCATTAACCACAAACCAATAAACTAAGATCCATGGTTATCGTTGTAACTTAAACATGTATGTGGAGACATACAAGTGGATCGTGTTTTAAGTGATAACCTAAATGGTCTGTAGTATATGGATAAGAAAGGATACCTTATCCTAGTGAAACTATGAGTATGACCCAATTTGTAGGTGTTACAAATGTTGTAAAGTGCTACAAATGATCTGATCCTGATCATTCGTGTATTCGACATGCGAGCAAGGATATTCTATAAAAAGGAGTTTGTATAAGACCGAACCATGAAATGTTTAGTCTCATTACATAACATCATTCATAATTGAGACTTTCATTTTACTAGGATGACCATAGGTAACATGACCTTAATCCTGAGTGAGTTGTGAACTCTTGCTTATGAGGGCAATCCTTTGATTTGCATGGGTAAGAATGGCCAGATCGTTGACTCAATAAGCCTACCATTTTGAGGATTTGTCTGATTGGGGAGATGGGAGCTCAGCTACACAAGATGGAATTCACTCCTTCCCCAAAGCAGGGGTAAGTAGATAAATTGCTCCCTTAAGGCTGATCCTGGGGCTTGAATAATGTAGCACCACACCCTCTCTTGGCCCAAGAGGGGTTTAGTCATAGTAGAATTATGATCTATTGTTCATTAGAGGAATCAGGTACTTAAGAAGTTAGATGTAACTACAAGGGAAAAACGGCAAATTGGTCCAACTATACTTACGAGAGATTTGTGAAGGGTCATCGTACTGTTGATTGGTTATATTCAATGGACACAAAAATATATTTGTAGTGCGAAGAGTGCAGTTGTCAGTCTGTAATGCAGTGCCTGGCAGTTAATGGATGGTGGATAACGTGATTAAAGAGTTTAGTCAGTTATTCACGTACCGTTAGAGCTTCAAGCTACGGATCCATAAGGTCCCCTTGGTAGCTTAATGGATTCAAGTTGAGAATCAGTTTTTAGGTTAGTTTGAAATGTTTAAATTAATAAGAGGGAATTTGATTATATATGATATAAATAAATTAATTCAATTATATATGATATAATTGACATAATGTATTTGATACATTATTGTATGATTGAAGGAACTAGTATTTGAATATGATTCAAATATGATTTCTATGAATTAGATTCATAGTTATTAAATTTAATATAAATATAGTTTATATTAAATGCCATAAAATAGAAAAAGAACTATGGTTTATATATTGTATATGATGCAATATTAAAACTATAGATTATAAATATAATATGATAAGCTAGTTATTGTATTTATTTATAATTTTTTAATTTTTTAATTATTTGATAATTAAATTTATTTTTCTCAATAACCAACCTTAGTGGGTGGTTACACGGTTTTATGGCAAAAGTGGGATAAAATGAATTTTTTTTTCTAATTATTCTAACTTCAACGAGACACAATTAGCAATCGAGTAAAAAGAGTTTTACTACACGATAGCTTTAGAGAGCCTAATCGACCGAGTATTGAGTCTATGCGATAGACCTCATCTTTTACACGACAATGTTATCGCTTACTCGATCGTTCTCTTCCTTCACTCTAAACCTTCCCTCTATCCAAAATAAGTCAGAGCCCACCACTCCTGGATTCTCACACCGGGAATGCCAGGGTAATCTAGTGGTAGTGTCCAGATTTATTCGAGGATTGAGTTGATACTTGCTGGTATTCGAGGGAGATCGAGTTTGAGTTCTTGCTCGTTGCATTCGTGCTTGGTCGAGGGATATTCTTGAAGAAGTGTTCTTCAAAGGTATTGTCTCTTTAACCTTTGTATTTATTTTAAGAAGCATGCTGTAAAATTATGATTTAATGCATAATCTATTTAGTATGATTGTGAATGTATGTGTTCTTTCACCATGGAGTTTGGACGATCCACTTCCGCTCATAGGTCCTCTATATTTAGAGTCCCTTCAATTGGTATCAGAGCTAGGTTGTTTTGATTTCCAAATTCCATTGCTGTATTGAATGTCATTTATAGTCTTGGTGGGTTTTAAGTATTCTGCAATGTGTTTAATTGCTAAGTGTGTTTGTGGATGTTGTTGATGGATGTTTCGAGATAATTTTCTCTGTTTAAGCTTTCTTTACTTTTACAAAAGTTAATTTGTAAGGGCTCCTGTGTTTTTGGGAATTATTAACTTGCAATCGAGTTTGTATTCATTTTTGTGTTTTTGAGTCGTTCATGAAAAAGCTTTAGACATAAGGAGTAGCTATTCGCTTTGAGGGAGAAGGCGAATCGATGGTCGCATCCTGTAGCTCAATCTACACGATCGTTTAGATTTGGCTATGCGACCGTGTAGAAATGTTCTACTCGATCATGTAGTATTTGCTAAACAATCGTATAGCTAATGCTATGCGATCGAGTTAAGAGTTTACTTGATCGTGTTGCGTTGGCTACATGATCGTGTAGACGCTCGAGGGAAACGATTGCAGAGTATTTGATACTTGACGCATGGCATGCACGCTAAACGATCGTGTAGGCTATCATGCTCATCACATAGTCAGTAGCTACATGATCACTTGGTATATGATACTTGGTGCTTGCTACATGATCGTGTAGACTATCATGCTCCTTGCATAGTCGTTCGCTACACGATTGCATGGCATGGGTTACTCGATGTACGCTACATGATCGCGTGGAATTTCATGCTCATCGCATTGTCATTAGCCACGTGATCATCGCTACATGATCGTTTATACTTGATGTGTGTTACTCGACGATCAGAAGGAATTGCTACATGATCAAGTGACGAGGCTTCAAGGTAGGCGGTTCAAGACCCAGTCTATGTATTCGAACCGATTGACTCGACTTCTTTATTAATAGTTTAGATTTTATTTTTCGGTTTTAAGACATGTTATCTCGGTCCATCAACTTTTATTGAATGTACATATGATGTATGTTTATATTATATGCCATAATATACACCATATAGTTTTAAAATCCACCATAGGTTATGCATTTTATTCATGCATCATCTTTATATTATAAGTGTTATAATATAGTAGTTTGCATGATTAAATTACTTAAAGCATGCTCATGCATCATATAATATAAGAGTTATAATATATGCATGCATTAAAGCATATCCATGCATCATCTTTATTATAAATATTACAATATAAGGATGTATGTTAGCATGTATGCTTAGTTCATTACTTGTTATATAAAAGTAATTATATATTAGTAATGAATGAACATTGCATGAAGCATGACATTTAGGTTTATTTATAAAAGTTATAAATACCATGTGAATATCTAGCTTAGCAATGTGGTTGGTTTTAATTGTTTCATTCTTTATAAGTGTTATAATTAATGAAATTAGAATTAAAATAAATAAGAAAGAGTTGCATAAAAACTTAGGCTTTAATCATGTTTTAAAAGAGTTTTAAAATTTGATTGAGATAGACCTAAGATCATGGTTCTAATGAGATTAGATACCTAAGTTTAATCTTTTAATTCGGTTTAATAGGATTGAATTGACTAATAAAAGATTAAATATGTACCAAATGTATTTATAAGGGACCTTTTCTAAGGCTGGTTTTGGCTAGGCTGGGGTACTTAAGTCAATGGAACGTCATACCCCTACCTGGGAACCTACCTAGAAAGGTGAATTAGATAGATTTATTACATGCATGCAAATTTGATGATAGTTTGTTAAAGTGTTTAATAAGACTTTAATCAAACTTGTTTAATCATCAAAAGCAAATGTTGTTTTTGAGCAAATTAAACAAACTACTTAGTTAAAATCAATAGCCGAATTTACTAAGCTAATGAATCCCTAGGTAGAACATTCAGTGGGAGGTAACTGGGGTATATGATACTTCACTTTACCTCTATACGTTTCTTCCTAAAAAGTTCACATCGTGAGATCTATCCTCGGCCTCGAGGCACCCTGGGAGTGTCCCCTTAAAAAATGGAATTTGGGTAGGTCAATACCAAGGTGAATGGAGAGAATGTTCATAGTAAGTGGGAGTAGGATGCGTGACAACATATCCCTCAGTCTCTCTCATTAGGTTGGATAAAGTTTTAGTGCATCGCCTCGAGGCACCCTGGGAGTGTCCCTCTAAAGGATGACTGTATTTGCATAACTCTTTATCTGATCTCCAAAAATGGATAGGGTTGCTTTAGTCTCTTGTCCTAATCTGCTTTTTCCCTACAGTGGACACATTAGGGTGGGACTCTAGGGCCTAAAATGAGGGGTTACTGATGCGTTGGAAAAAGAGAGGAAAATAAATATGCATGCATCTTATGTTATGCATTGATCTCCATGCATCGATGGTCATGCGTTGGACTTAGAAAATATACAATATGCGTTTAAGCATGTATATGATGACCATACGTTCCTGCCACAAGTTTTCTCGCTTTCTCGTCAAGTATTACGAGAACACAAGTTTCTCGGGATGATCTGAGGTCGAACACAGGGACTTGTAACTCAGTGTTTGTGAAGTAATGCGTTTGAGTCAATGAATAAAAGTAAAAAGATAAAAGTGAAGGATTATGTGCTACTCCTACTCCTAACTAAAAAGATTGAGCAATAGAAGTTTAACTATGAGAATTGATAGAGATGCAGTAGTCGTTAATGCATAATAATGTTCATTATGTTAGGTCGCCTGAGTAATCCCAACTCACCACACTAACGCATCGTGCACCTCTTGGTGGCTAGTCACATGCTTATATCTCTATAATGCTTGGTTGCATCGAGCATAGGATCGTGCCTATCTCTAGTAACAATGCATACTTTGCTTTAGTGTGTTCCACTACTCACCCTCTCAGGCTGTTAGTTGCGGCTAATCAGCTCATAGACAAGCATTGCAACAACCCATAGACAAGCGCTGCTACAGTCTCACACCAAGCGAAGAGGATTAACTCACTATACTCGCACAACGCACACCTCTCAGTGGGTTGCTACATGCGTCCTATCTCTAGGCTACACGATTGAGTATGCGACCGCCTTCGATAACTAAATGATGACAAAGATGAAGAAGATGAAGAAGATGGCATTGAAGGAATTAAGATATGCATTGATTACAAAATGTATTAATGTCTTAAGCCAAAATGTAATACAATACAGAGGCAAGAGGAGAAATGGAAGGCTAGATGAAAACAATCTCTTACTTTTCATCCGAAATGCGTCAAGGCTGCTGGTGGCGCCATGGATGGATGATGGAGAAGTCTCTCTTGAGCTCTATCTCCAGCGAAAACTCTAGTCGTCACTCGAAATGGGTTGTGGAGGTGAAGAATCCTAAAAAAAAATCTTGCTCATGCTCTCATCTGTGATCGCAAGCATTTGCCTTAATGCAGAAGCTCGGATGCCTTGAAGTGAAGGTCCAAGGTGCTATTTATAGAGCTTAAATGCCAACAACGTTCATGATTGCATTCTACCTCCCTACTACCTTTATCGTGGTAAGGGCAATGTCAACATCTTCTTATCTTGTTGATACTCATAAGGTATGCGTTCATGCTTGTTTCTTCTTGAAGTATCCATGCATTCCACCCATCTTGCGATCGTCCTCTTATCATGGCTATCGTTCTGTAGTTGCAGCATTTCATGCGATGAATTGGTCTTCATGAAGATCAACGCATGCAATCAACTTTGCGATGGTTTAGGATCAACACATGCTATCAACTTTAGGATGGTCTAGGATCAACGCGTGCGATCGATTCCTACAATGGCTGCAAAAATACACTTTGATGCATAATAATGCATGATATAATGTTAGTGAGGATTTTCAGTGCTGATCAATGCAAGCTCACTTTTCCACATGAATCCTTGGTATTATTAATGCATATCCTGCAATTAGCTCTCATAATTCTAGGTAAAAGGCTACAATAGCTTGTATTTCTATGAACTATCAGTTACACTTACACAGAATTGTTAAGGATGTTAACAAATTCTGGACTGAATAATGGTGACTGTTATATTCAGTTACAAGGAGTTGTTTCTGTCAAATGGTTGACATTGTCTCATTTCAGTGAAGGGCACTTGATCACCCTATGGTGACTTTTTTCCTGCCTCACTGGAGCATCATTGCAAAATAGATGTCACTTAGTGTACAATAGAACTATTTTGGTAAAACTTAATTGGTGTTAAAAGTGGTTAGATGCAAGTAGACTAATTAAGTTTGTTCAATTTTTCAGCAATATAATTATGGCAACCACTACTTTAGCGCTTTTAGCTGTCGATAAACTGATTAGTGAGAATTACGCTAGTTGGTAGAATACAATTAACATGATACTTAACATCGATGACTTGAGGTTCGTTCTTATGGAGGAGTGTCCTCCTATTCCACCTCCCAACGTTGCTCGAAATGTTCGAGAGGCGTATGAGTTTTGGACACGGGCGAATGAAAAGGCTTGAGCGTACATCTTGGCCAACCTTAATGATGTTTTGGCCAAGAAGCATGAGCCCATGATCACTGCACGTGAGATCATGGAGTCCCTAAGGGGAATTTTCGGAAAACTGTTCATGCAGCTCAGGAACGATGCTCTTAAATTCATCTTCAACTCTAAGATGAAGGAGGGAACATCTTTCGTGAACATGTTCTGAACATGATGGTCCACTTCAACATAGAGGAGATGAACGGATTGTCACACCCCGCACCAGATTACCCTTCTAACCTGGACGAAATGGTGACTGCAGCAATTACCAACCCTTTTACTGGCTCTTACTGCCTATCTTACCTGCTAAGTAATACTCAAACCCTGAATACATACATATTAACTCAGAACTTAACACATTTACATTACAAGGTTTCGTAGCATCGTTTATACATGGATATTACAACCTAGTGAGCCCCATTAAGAGTACTAGTCACTAGACAGATACATGTGTACTAACTAATACAGGTCTTCAATTATGCTTCCTTCAACCTGTTTCTTTGAGTGGCAGAGCAGTAGTAGAATAGTCATTTGGGAACTGACCGCTACATAAAAAAGAAAAACATTCGAAAACGTGAGCTAGAAGCCCAGTGAGTGACTTAATAAAAATATAAATCTCATGCTTAAAACCGAAAGCTTGAGAACATAATACTGAAACTAGAGTATACCAAGCAAACGTGTACTTAAAACCTTTAAAACCACCATTAACATCATTATTCCTCAGTTGAGAACGAGCATACATCGCTCTAGCTCCCAACGTCTGTTATCGGCTAAGAGACCCATACCTCGGCCTCTCATTCAGACCTGTCTACGTGCTCATGGATTTTTCTATGTACCGTCAACACCTTAGGTACCTTTATTCAGATTCTTTTCTTACCTTTGGTATTCGGCTCACTCAAGCTATCAAGTTCTTGAAAAGCATTTAAATAATAGTTCTCAAATATAGCACAGAAAACTCTTTAGGATACCTTCCCTACCTTCAGTATCCCTTTTAGTATATTTAGGAATACTAACGCATGTACTTCGAAATTCTTAGGTATTTAAAGCATAGTACATCAAGCTTCATACGACCTTAGCTTTAACCTTAATGCATGCTTCATACTTTGCAAAATAAGTTGGCTTAAATCGTGTTGAACTAGCTTGTAAAACTATTAGCATGCATTAGATATGGAAAACTCATACATTAGTAACATCATGCGTTGATAAACATTCATAAGCATTAGCATTTCCAAATTATCCTTCTAGCCTAGAAGAAGATATGACTACCTTTATCCTTAGTTGAGAGTGAACTATTAGATCTAACCCTCAATGCCAACCTTAGTCAGAGAGAACCCTTTTGCTCAATCCCTCGACGTCGTATGACCTACGTATGTGGTTATAAATGAGTACTGTCATACCTTAGGTACTTGACTAGGATACCTTCTCATTGTCCTTCAGTACCCTTAGGAAACCTTCTCATTGTCCTTCAATATCTTTAGGATACCTTCTCATTGTCCTTCAGTATCCGTCATATAGCTAGTCATAAACATTTAGTTGAAAGGATACCTTCTCATTGTCCTTCAGTATCCATCATATAACTAGTCATAAACCTTTAGTTGAAAGGATAACTTCTCATTGTCCTTCAGTATCCATCATATAACTAGTCATAAACCTTTAGTTGAAAGGATACCTTCTCATTGTCCTTCAGTATCCATCATATAACTAGTCATAAACATTTTGTTGAAAGGATACCTTCTCATTGTCCTTCAGTATCCGTCATATGACTAGTCATAAACCTTTAGTTGAAAGGATACCTTCTCATTGTCCTTCAGTATCCGTCATATAACTAGTCATAAACCTTTAATTGAACACTAAGACTTAGTGCTCAAATCATCATACTAGTTCATCCATCATACTGGTTCATCATAAAAATGGAGTTACTTAAACATACTGATAGTATTTGGACAAGATATCATATCCAAATCATGCCAATTCCATGGAAAACATGCTTTACTTAGCATGAGAAACAGTTTCACAAATATGTTGCTTGGCACATCATTTAAACACTTAGGATGAGAAATATCTTCAAAGAGATCAAAAGTTTCTAAATCATTAAAACAGTAAGTCATCATATAGTCACTCACAGCTCGTTGGCCTCTTAACGAATTATACGCCTTTCCTAGCTTCTCTTGGCCTGAAAGGACATAATTCCCAGTTAAACTACTTAGAATTCTTAGTAAAATACCTCAATTAATTCATTTATTAAAGGAACTTTCATCAACAAAGACAGCTTTACTGGTGAGATCCTCATGAGCGAGGACAGTGAGATCCTCTAGAGCGATACCAGCGAGATCAGCGAGATCCTCTAGAGTGATATCAGCGAAATCCTCTAGAACGATACCAGCGAGATCTTCTACGCAAGATCAGCGATACCAGCGATACTCACCTTACCAGTGATACCAGCGATACTTAGCCCAATTTCTAGTGAGATTCCCTTCTAGAGTGAGATCCTCATCACAAAATTAGCGAGATTTTCTTCATTAGCGAGATTCTCATCACAAAATCTCGCTATAATCTCCACGTGAGCTGTTTGCTTGTTCTTCCCAAGCAGTTGTTTGTTATGCACAGATTCTCTTTTACAAATTTAAAAATTCATAACTCAAAATCCAGACCTCTTTTGAAGAAACTTCCTTCTACAAACAAGTTTAGAATGAAGTTAACAACATTACCTTAAAATTTAATCTCAAAATTCCCCGTCGTTTAATCTAAAGATTCAAAATTTCATCGTTGGCCTCAATTCAAGCAGCTGCATGCTTGTTCAACAATTTCCAGTTCAAAATTCAAAATTATATAACTCGATTTCCAAGCCTCATCTTAAAAATTTCCATTCAACAAAGTTGTTCATAACTTAGTTAACAATATTATCTCAAATGTTTAGCTCAAAACGCTTCGTAATTCGTCCTGGAGCTTCAATTCTTCACTGATGGCCTAGATTTACCTAAGAAACGAACCCTTCATTTTATTTTGTCGCCCCGACCTTATTCCGGCGAGTTTTTCTTCCAGCAGCTCAGCCACAAAAAATAGACACACAGAGCTTTCAAATGCCCTAGAATTACACAAATAGCCTAAGCAATTTGTCCAAACCGACCCAATGAATTCAACCTTCTTTCTTATATTACCGCCTAAAATTTAGCATGAACCCTTCTTGTGCCACCTGACCCACTATTGGTGATGAAGGCTAGGATTTAGCAAAACTCCCTTTTCCAACTTCACTCACAATATTACTTCAGCACTACACCTTATTAGAAGACATGGTCTCATTCATATGCTTATTATGCATTCCATCATCAAGCATGACCTTCCTTAGCCTAGCCGAGTTTTATCCTACTTTTACATTTAGCTACCCAAGAGCCTATTTCTTCTTGCTTCCTTCTTCTACCCTTCGTAAGGCATGGTTTCATTTAGCTCATTAGAAGACATCACATTACTTACTCTTACTTGAAGTAATTAGGGTTTGGGTTTTACAAATTCTTCCCCCCTAAAAGAAATTTCTTCCTCGAAATTTACTCGGACTTACTTATAACTAGAGTTTCATAACATTCTTTGATCGTAAACTTTACAACCTTCTTCTTTTCTTTCTTCTTCCCCCTTTTTACTATACTTTCGCTATGCTACTCTGATATTAACTTTGTTCATATTAAATAATACTAGTAGGTATGAGCAACTTGATCATCATAGTTCACTATATTTGTCACATCCTCTAGTGACTCTTCCATTTTCCATTGAGTCATAGTATTCGTTTATTACTAGGGTGGTCCTTTTCCATTTCCCAGCAATACCACTAGAACGTTCTTTTCCATTTGTTATACCTTTGAATTACTTGCTAGTTGTGAAATCAATATTTATGTCAACTAGACTTCTCGACCTGACCGAGAGCACTCTTTTAGGATGTCATTTCTATTCATACTTGGGGAAAGACATTCTTTGTACTATAACATTTCCCAAACTATGGCTTACCATACAGTATACATAAGGTTTTCTTAACTGTACCAGTCCTTAGCTCAGTTACAATTCAAACTTCGAGCTATTACCTGGAACATCAGCAAATCTGGACCTTTTCCTTTTTGTCTTATGCTGACCATTTGTTCCTTACTTTTATACTCAATGTACCCCTAGTATATTTTAAGCTCACCGTTGCTCATCTTTTTCCTCCTCTTAGGTTTAATCTGACTAGGACTTCCTCTAGATTACACCCTTTCCTTTGAATTCACTAGAATAGACTTCACGTTTGCCACCAACCCCTGAGCAAACCTGCTATACATTCTATTTCTAGTGAAAAGTCTATGTTTACCTATGTGACTATCGACTTACACTTAGGTACCGGTAGTGGATTGAGTAATCCTGCCGACCTTTGCCTTCCAGCCTTCACTTGTTTACAAGACAAACATTACATAGCACTTTTCTTATTTTGCTAGACTATGCCTTAGTCCATTAGTCTAGATTGGCCGTTTTGCTCACTCCTTATCATTTTTTTACCGCGTTACTACTTAACTGGGAAGGAACTCCTCTTGTTCTCTTCCTACAATCATCATTTGCATTCTTTAGTTGAGAGAGAATCTTTACTCAATCCCTCAACATAATTTCATGGCTAGAATGGAGTGTTCTAAACACTATCAATCACAGCTTTTCCCTTAATTGTACAATTCTAGTTCAAGTACCATCATATCTTAGGTACTACTGCTTAGATACTTTCTCCATGTACTTCAGTATCGAGCTACTCAAATTCTAGGGCAAGGCCTCAGTACCTTCTCTATGTATTTCAGTACTGAGTTATTCACATTCTAGTCTAAGCTCTAGTACCTTCTTCATGTACCTCAGTACTGAGCTATTTATACTTACTTGCTTGCATATTCTTATCTCTTAATAACTTAGTTGCCCAAACTCATTCCTTGCTAATGTATCCTCATGGTTATTATAAAACATAGCATAAATACAACATCAATGTGAGGTGCGTTGCTTGGTAACTATTTGAGAATAGTTGTTATAAATAGCTTTCAGTAAACATACATTGCTAAACATTCATAAGCTTTAGCAATTTACTTAATACATTTAAAGCATTTAGAGTCACTCACTTCTGCTGCTGGAACCATATAACCAAGAAATACAATCTAGTCTAACCAAAAATCACATTTGTTGAGCGTGGCATACAACTGCTTCTCTCGCAACGTCTACAAAACTACCCTAAAATAATTCCTGTGATCTTCCCTACTACTTGAATACACCAATATGTCATCAAGGTGACACCCTAGATCTGTTGTAACCTTTATTTCTTAATTCCTATGACTGAACTTTCAACTCCTTAAGTTCTTCTAGCACCATGCTTAATGAACCTGAAAAATAGGTGTTGTATCTGGAATTAAATCGATAGTAAACTCAACTTCCTTGTCAGATTGTAAATCTGATAACTTTTCAGGGAAACATCCAGGAACTCTTGTACAACTGGTACATCCTTAGGTTTCATCTTTTCGTCCTATGAAATCGTCACATGGCTAAATAGGCTTCCCATCTTTTACTTAGTAGCTTTCTAGCCTTCACTACTGATATTATACTTCCTGAAAGTATTCCTTTGCTTCTTACAAATACTATCTTTTGCGTACCAAATCTCTCGAACATTATCCATCCTTAAAACAATTCATACGGTTGTAACATTTATTCGGAAAATTCATGCTCTAGAGTGACATCAATTCCAGGAAATCTAATGGAATCACTTCATAACTATACTTATCAACAACTATTCTAGAGCCTGTAAAATTCTTCTATTACAACCTCTCCACAGCATAATAATAACTACTTAGGGACATGCTCTCTACAATCTTTCCTACAAGCAGTGCAACATGCTAGATAACAATAAAGGTATAGCACCATGAGCAACTATTTCATAAATATACTGGTACATAAAGTTACTTTACCATTCACGACATTAGATGACTCCTCTACCTCCTGGTGGGTCACTTCGTAAAACATGCCCTGCCATTGAGTTCATCCTGCTTCCTTTCTCGTTTTTCTTCTCTTGAATCCCTTCCTCAACTCTTGAGCCACTAGGCTTATCTATTGTCTGTAAAGTCATTTTGTGTTCTATCTGAACTCCTCGACCTAGCTGGGGCATTCCTTCTTGAAATGTCCTGCTTTTCTACACTGGAAACATACGTTTTTCCCTCTGTAACATGTCCCTCGATGATGCTTACCACAATAGGTACATAAGGGTTTCTTACCCGTACCAGCTACCAACTCGGTAGGATGCCAAAACCTTGATCTATCATCCATGCTAATTACAAGTCTTGGCTTCTTCCTTCCTACCCTATGCTTACTTGTAGCTCTCTGTCCTTTATCAATACCTATTAGGTCATTCTTAATACATACTTCCTTTCCGAATTCGCCAGAATGGATTCAACACTTTCTGCCAACCTCTTGGCGAACCTATAAAATATTTTGTCCTCTAACTGAGGATATGTTCCTGTTTGCGGAATCCTCGATTCCCCGTCAAAATTCGTTTCCTGATTTACCGGGTCTTTACCTTTCTGTTTACTAACATTTGAATTCCCTCGAATCTTGGAATTTCTAAAGGTAGGGTCAGGGTTCCCATTGTCTGTCTACCTATTTTGCTTGCCACTTTTACTTGACATCTTCCTCTTACTTAAATAGTACACATGCTAAGGACTCAGGACTCAGACTTATATATATAAACTTTTCCCCTCTCTTCCCAAAATCTTTTGCTCTGATACCAACTTGTCACACCCCGCGCCAGATTACCCTCCTAACCTGGACAGAATGGTGACTGCAGCAGTTACCAACCCTTTTACTGGCTCTTACTGCCTATCTTACCTGCGAAGTAATACTCAAACCCTGAATACATACATATTAACTCAGAACTTAACACATTTACATTACAGGGTTTTGCAGCATCGTTTATACACGGATATGACAACCTAGTTAGCCTCATAAGAAGTATTAGTCACTAGACAGACACATGTGTACTAACTAATACAAGTATTCAATTACGCTTCCTTCAACCTGTTTCTTTGAGTGGCAGAGCAACAGCATAATAGTCTTTTGGGAACTGACCGTTACCTGAAAAAGAAAAACATTCGAAAACGTGAGCTAGAAGCCCAGTGAGTGACTTAATAAAAATATAAATCTCATGCTTAAAACCGAAAGCTTGAGAACATAATACTGAAACTAGAGTATACCAAGCAAACGTGTACTTAAAACCTTTAAAACCACCATTAACATCATTATTCCTCAATTGAGAACGAGCATACATCGCTCTAGCTCCCAACGTCTGTTATCGGCTAAGAGACCCATACCTCGACCTCTCATTCAGACCTGTCTACGTGCTCATGGAGTTTTCTATGTATCGTCAACACCTTAGGTACATTTATCAGATTCTTTCCTTACCTTTGGTATTCGGCTCACTCAAGCTATCAAGTTCTTGAAAAGCATTTAAATAATAGTTCTCAAATACAGCACAGAAAACTCTTTAGGATACCTTCCCTACCTTCAGTATCCCTTTCAGTATATTTAGGAATACTAATGCATGTACTTCGACAATCTTAGGTATTTAAAGCATAGTACATCAAGCTTCATACGACCTTAGCTTTAACCCTAATGCATGTTTCATACTTTGCAAAATAAGTTGGCTTAAATCATGTTGAACTAGCTTGTAAAACTATTAGCATGCGTTAGATATGGAAAACTTACTTGGAAAACTCATACATTAGTAACATCATGAGTTGATAAACATTCATAAGCATTAGCATTTCCAAATTATCCTTCTAGCCTAAAAGAAGATATGACTACCTTTATCCTTAGTTGAGAGTGAACTATTAGATCTAACCTTCAATGCCAACCTTAGTCAGGGAGAACCCTTTTGCTCAATCCCTCGACGTCGTATGACCTACGTGCATGTGGTTATAAATGAGTACTGTCATACCTTAGGTACTTAACTAGGATACCTTTTCATTATCCTTCAGTACCCTTAGGACACCTTCTCATTGTCCTTCAATATCCTTAGGATACCTTCTCATTGTCCTTCAGTATTCGTCATATAACTAGTCATAAACATTTAGTTGAAAGGATACCTTCTCATTGTCCTTCAGTATCCGTCATATAACTAGTCATAAACCTTTAGTTGAAAGGATACCTTCTCATTGTTCTTCAGTATCCGTCGTATAACTAGTCATAAACCTTTAGTTGAAAGGATACCTTCTCATTGTCCTTCAGTATCCGTCATATAACTAGTCATAAACCTTTAGTTGAAAGAATACCTTCTCATTGTCCTTCAGTATCCGTCATATAAATAGTCATAAACCTTTAGTTGAACACGAAGGCTTAATGCTCAAATCATCATACTAGTTCATCCATCATACTGGTTCATCATAAAAATGGAGTTACTCAAATATACTGATAGTATTTGGACAAGATAACATATTTAAATCATGCCAATTTCATGGAAAACATTCTTTACTTAGCATGAGAAACAGTTTCACAAATATGTTGCTTGGCACATCATTTAAACACTTAGCATGAGAAATATCTTCAAAGAGATCATAGTTTCTAAATCATTAAAACAGTAAGTCATCATATTGTCACTCACAACTCGTTGGCCTCTTAACGGATTATACGCCTCTCCTAGCTCCTCTTGGCCTAAAAGGACATAATTCCCGGTTAAACTACTTAGAATTCTTAGTAAAATACCTCAATTAATTCATTTATTAAAGGAACTTTCATAAAAAAGACAGCTTTACTGGTGAGATCTCCATGATCAAGGACAGCGAGATCGTCTAGAGTGATATCAGCGAGATCCTCTAGAGCGATATCAGCGAAATCCTCTAGAGAGATACCAGCGATACTTAGCTCAATTTCTAGCGAGATTCAGCCCAATTTCTAGCGAGATTCCTTTCTAGAGTGAGTTCCTCATCACAAAATTAGTGAGATTTCCTTCATTAGCGAGATCCTCATCACAAAATCTCGCTATAATCTTCATGGTGAGCTGTTTGCTTGTTCTTCCCAAGCAGCTGTCTGCTTATGCACAGATTCTCTATTACAAATTTAAAAATTCATAACACAAAATCCAGACCTCTTTTGAAGAAGCTTCCTTCTACAAACAAGTTTAGAATTGAGTTAGCAACATTACCTTAAAATTTAAACTCAAAATTCCCCGTCGTTTACTCTGGAGATTCAAAATTTCATCGTTAGTCCCAATTCAAGCAGCTGCCTGCTTGTTCAACAATTTCCATTTCAAACTTCAAAATTATATAACTCGATTTCCAGGCCTCATCTTAAAAAGTTTCATTCTACAAAGTTGTTCATTACTGAGTTAACGATATTATCTCACATTTTTAGCTCAAAACGCTTCGTAATTCGTCCTGGAGCTTTGATTTTTCACTGATGGCCTAGATTCACCCGAGAAACGAACCCTTCATTTTTATTTTGATTTTTCGGCCTTATTCCGACGATTTTTCCTTCCAGAAGCCCAACCACAGAAAATAGATACAGAGCTTTCGAATGCCACTAGAATTACACAAATAGCCTAAGCAGTTTGTCCAAACCGATCTAATGAATTCGACCTTCTTTCTTATATTATCACCCAAAATCCAGCATGAACCCTCCTTGTGCCACCTAGCCCACTATTGGTGATGAAGGCTAGGATTTAGCAAAACTCCTTTTTCTAATTTCATTCAAAATATTACTTCAGCACTATACCTTATTAGATGGCATGGTCTCATTCATATGCTTATTATGCATTCCATCATCAAGCATGACCTTCCTTAGCCTAGCCGAGTTTTATCCTACTTTTACACTTAGCTACCCAAGAACCTATTTCTTCTTGCTTCCTTCTTCTACCCTTCTTAAGGCATGGTTTCATTTAGCTCATTAGAAGACATTACATTACTTACTCTTACTTGAAGTAATTAGGGTTTGGGTTTTACACGGGTCGAGCATCAATGAAGCCAGCCAGGTTAGCATTATTCTGTAGTCGTTACCAGAAAATTTCCTTCATTTCGTAAACAACGCTACTCTAAACAGGGTTGATTACAACCTTAAAACTCTACTCAACAAGTTGCAGACTTTTCAATCTTTGCTGAAAAGCAAGAAGAAGAAGGTTGGTTGGCAAATGTTGCTTCATCATCCAAAAAGTTCCATAAAGGTTCGACCTCAGGAACTACATTTGCACCTTCTTCTTCTGGCACCAACAAGTGGAAGAAGAAGAGGGTTCGTAAGGGGAAGGCGTCTACTAACCCACAACTTGCTGCTCCGTGGGGTAGACAACTAATGTGGGTTGACAAGGGAAAATGTTCCCAATGCAACCAGGACGGGTACTAGAAGCGGAACTGCCCTCGTTATTTGGTTGAGAAGAAAAAGGCCAAACAAGGTAAATACGATTTACTGGTTTTGGAGACTTGTTTAATGGAGAATGATGATTTTGCCTGGATTATTGACTTTAGGGCCACTAACCATTTTTGTTCTTCATTTCAGGGAATTAGTTTCTGACCTGCTTGGTGCTAGTGAGATGACGATGCAAGTTTGAACCGGACACGTCATTTCAGCTGTGGTGGTGGAAGGTCTCTGGTTGACTTTACAGAATAGGTTTATCATTCTGAATGATGTATATGTAGTTCCCGAGTTAAAGAGGAACTTAATTTTTATAAAGTCTTTGCTCGAATGTAATTACACACTGAATTTTTCTGTTAATAAAGTGTTTATTATGAAAAATGGTGTTGATATATGTTTAGCTCCACTGGAAAATAATTTGTATGTGTTAAGGCCATTAGCAACAATTTTCCTCCATAATATAGAAATGTTTAAAGTTGTCGTAACTTAAAACAAACGACTTAAAGTTTCTCCTAAAGAAAATGTCCAACTTTGGTACCTACATTTAGGATACATTAATCTCAATAGGATTGAGAGGTTAGTGAAGAATGGACTTCTAAACGAGTTAGAAGAAAATTCTTTACCTGTGTGTGAGTCATGCCTTGAAGGAAGAATGACTAAAAGACCTTTTATTGGAAAAGGTTTTGGGGCCAAAGAGCCTCTAAAGTTAGTGCATCAAGACCCCTGTGGTCCAATGAATGTGTGAGCCAAGAGAGGCTATGAATATTTCATCACTTTTACTGATGATTATTCGAGGTATGGGTACATTTATTTAATGCAACATAAGTCTGAATCCTTTGAAAAGTTCAAAGAGTTCAAGGCTGAAGTTGAAAATGCATTAAGTAAAATGATTATAACCCTTCGATCTGATCGAGATGAAGAGCTTTTGGATCTGAGTTCCAGAACTATATGATAGAACATGGAATTATTTTCCAACTCTTAGCACCTAGTACACCTCAGAAGAATGGTGTATCGAAGAGGAGAAATCGAGCCCTGTTGGACATGGTTCGATCGATGATGAATTACGTTTCCTTACCAGACTCGTTTTGGGGTTTTGCAGTAGAGACTGTAGCTTACATCTTGAATTGCATTCCCTCCAAGAGTGTTTCCATAACACCTTTGGAGTTGTGGAATGGTCATAAAGCTAGTTTATGTCAACATCTAGGGTTGCCCAATACATGTGCTTGAGGCTAATCCTAAAAAAATGGAACCACGTTCGAGGCTATGCCTGTTTGTAGGCTACCCCAAAGGGACACGAGGGGGTTATTTTTATGATCCTAAGGAAAACAAAGTGTTTGTATCAAAAAATACTACTTTTCTTGAGAAGGATCATATAAGGGAGCACAGTCCTATAAGTAAAATCGTGTTGAATGAGCTTTCCAAAGAAACTACTGAGTCTTCAACAAGAGTTGTTGAAGAGCCTGCTATCTCAATAAGAATTGTTGATGTAGGTTCATCTAGTAGGTCAAATCCACCTCAAGTGTTGAGGGAACTTTGATGTAGTGAGAGGGTTGCAAACCCACCTATTCGCTATATGGGTTCCACTGAAATCCTAGCTATGGTAGCTGATGGTGAGGTTGAGAATCCGTTGTCTTAAAAGAAGGCAATGGAGGATGTTGACAGAGATGAATGGGTCAAAACCATGGATCTCGAGATAAAGTCTATGTACTTCAAATCAGTTTGGGATCTTATAGATCAACCTGATGGGGTTAAACCTATAGGTTGTAAGTGGATCTAGAAGAGGAAATGAGGTATTGATGGGAAGGTACAAACCTTCAAGGCTAGACTTGTGGCAAAGGGTTATACCCAGGTAGAAGAAGTCAACTATGAGGAGACTTTCTCGCCTGTTGCCATGCTAAAGTCTATCCACATCCTCCTATCCATTGCCTCATATTATGACTATGAGATGTGGCAAATGGATGTCAAGACTGCTTTTTTGAATGGCAATCTTGAGGAGACAATTTATATTGTGCAGCTTGAGGGATTCATAGCCCAAGGTCAAGAGCAAAAGGTTTGCAAGCTGAATCAGTTCATTTTTGGACTAAAACAGGCATTTCGATCTTGGAACATAAGGTTAGATACTATGATCAAGTCTTATGGCTTTGACCAAAACATTGATGAGCCTTGTGTCTATAAGAAAATCATCAATAATTCAGTAGTTTTCCTAATGTTATATGTAGAAGATATCCTACTTTTTGGGAATGACGTAGGCTTACTGACTTCAGTTGAGAACTGGCTAGCGACCCAATTCTAAATGAAAGATTTAGGAGAGACTCAGTTTGTTCTTGTGATTAAGATCTTTCGGGATCAAAAGAATAAAATGCTAGCATTGTCTCAAGCATCGTACATTGACAAGATTTTGATCAAGTACTCGATGCAGAACTCCAAGAGGGGCCTATTGCCTTTTAGGCACGGAGTTACATTGTCTAAGAAATAGTGTCCTAAGACACCTCAAGAGGTTGAAGAAATGAGACGGGTCCCATATGCCTCTGTCGTGGGCAGTTTGATGTATGCGATGTTATGTACTAGACCTGACATCTGCTACGCAATGGGAATAGTCAGTAGATATCAGTCTAATCCAGGACCTGGTCACTGAACAGCCATCAAGAACATCCTCAATTATATTCAGAGAACGAGGAACTACATGCTTGTGTATGGTTCTAAGGATTTGATGCTTATAGGATACACGAACTCTGATTGTCAGACTATTAAGAATTCTCGAAAATCCATTTCAAGATCAATGTTCACTCTTAACGGAGAGGCTGTAGTATGGCGAAGTACCAAGCAGGGGTGCATCACAGACTCCACTATGGAGGCCGAATGTGTAGCAATTTGTGAAGCTGCTAAAGAGGCCGTTTGGCTTAGGAAGTTCCTGACTGATTTGGAAGTTGTTCCAGACATGTCTGGGTCTATCACCATTTATTGTGATAATAGTGGAGCTGTGACGAATTCTTGAGAGCCTCGGAGTCATAAGCGTGAAAAGCACATTGAGCAGAAATACCATCTTATCCGAGAGATTGTGCATTAAGGAGACGTGATTGTCATGAAGATAGCTTTGGAGCACAACGTTGCTGATCCGTTTACGAAGGCCCTCACGGCTATAGTGTTTGAGAGCCACCTGCAGAGTATGAGTCTATGGGACAGACCACGACTGGACTAGGGCAAGTGGGAGATCTTGTTCTGGGCGTTTGTGCCCTAGTTTATTATTTTGTGTACTTGTAATATGATTATCTTGTACACCCCACTAGCTTTAAGATAAATGAGAGATTGTTGGGGTTGATGCCCTAAATCTCGTAGGGTCTTGTAGTTTGTAAACACTTGTATGAACAAAAGCTTTGTTATTTATAATATATGATATTTTATTCACTTTAGTCTATGAAATATTTGATATTTTAGTTGCATTGACTACATACCAATAAACTAAGATCCATGGTTATCATTGTAACTTAAACATGTATGTGGAGACATACAAGTGGATCGTGTTTAAGTGATAACCTAAATGGTCTATAGTAGATGGATAAGGCTGGATACTTTATCCTGGTGACACTACGAGTAAGACCCGCTTTGTAGGTGTTACAAATGTTGTAAAGTGCCACAAATGATCTGATCCTGATCATTTTTGTATTAAACATGCGATGGGGGATATTGTATACAAAGCAATTTATATAAGAACGGACCACGAAATGTTTAGTCTCGTTATATAACGTTGTTCATAATTAAGACTTTCATTTCACTAGGATGACCATAGGTAACATGACCTTAATCTTGAGTGAGTTGTGAACTCCTGCCTATGAAGGTGGTCCTTTGATTGGCATGGGTAAGAATGGCCAGATCGTCGACTCAATAAGCCTACCATTTTGGAAATTCCTTTGAGTGGGGAGCTAGGAACTCAACTACATAAGATGGAATTCACTCATTCCCTGAAGCAGGGGTAAGTAAATAAATTGCTCCCTTAAGAGCTGATTCTGGGGCTTGAACAATGTGGCACCACGCCCTCTCTTGGCTCGACAAGGGTTTAGTCATAGTAGAACTATGATCTATTGTTCATTAAAGGAATCAATGATACTTAAGGAGTTAGATGTAACTACAAGGGCAAAACGGTAAATTGGCCCAACTGTACTTACGAGCGATTTTTTAAGGGTCATCGTACTGTTGATTGGTTATATTCAATGAACACATAAATATATCTGTAGTGCGAAGAGTGCAGTCGTCGGTCTTTAGTGGAGTGCCCGACAATTAATGGATGGTGGATAATGTGATTAAAGAGTTTAGTCAGTTATTCACGTACCGTTGGAGCTTCAAGCTATAGGTCTATAAGGTCCCCTTTTAGCTCAATGGATTCAAGTTGAAAATCAATTTTTGGGTTAGTTTGAAATGTTCAAATTAATAAGAGAGAATTTGATTATATATGATATAATTCAATTAATTCAATTATATATGATACAATTGACATAATATATTTGATACATTATCATATGATTGGAGGAACTAGTATTTGAATATGATTCAAATATGATTTCTATGAATTAGATTCATAGTTATTTAATTTAATATAAATATGATTTATATTAATTACCATAAAATAGAAAAACAACTATGGTTTATATATTGTATATGATGCAATATTAAAACTATAGATTATAAATATAATATGATAAACTAGTTATTTTATTTATTTACACTTTATTAATTATTTGATAATTAAATTTCTTTTTCTCAATAAACAACCTTAGTGGGTGGTTACACGATTTTATGGAAAAAGTGGGATAAAATGAAAAATTATTTTCCTAATTATTCTAACTTCAACGGGACACAATTAACAATCGAGTAAAAAGAGTTTTACTACACGATAGCTTTAGAGAGCCTAAATGACCGAGTATTGAGTCTATGCGATAGACCTCATCTTCTACACGATAGTGTTATGACTTACTCAATCGTTCTCCTCCTTCACTCTAAGCCTTCCCTCTATCCAAAATAAGTCAGAGCCCACCACTCCTAGATTCTCACACCGAGAATACTAAGGTAATCTAGTGGTAGTGTCCGGATCAATTCGAGGATCGAGTTGATACTTGCTAGTATTCGAGGGAGATCGAGTTTGAGTTCTTGCTCGTTGCATTCGTGCTTGGTCGAGGGATATTCTTGAAGAAATGTTCTTCAAAGGTATTGTCTCTCTAACTTTTGTATTTATTTCAAGAAGCATGCTGTAATTTATGATTTAATGCATAATCTGTTTAGTATAACTATGAATGTATGTGTTCTTTCACAATGGAGTTTAGATGATCCACTTCCACTCATAGGTCTTCTATATTTAGAGTTCCTTCACCAATTTCATCGACAACTCTTGTTGAAGGTCCAACACGATCAACAATCCTTGTTGACTTGTCTGTAACTTCTGTGGACATTTCACTTAATACTAGCTTACTGCGAAGTTGATGACTATTTATGTGGTCCTTCTCTAGGAATGTTGCATTTGTCGATACAAATATTTTATCTTCCTGAAGATCATAGAATAGACCATCTTTTGTCTCTTTGGGGTATCCTACAAATAGACATACTTTTGAATATTGTTCCAGTTTCTTTGGGTTTTGCACCAATACATGTGTTGGGCATCCCCAAATCCTGAAGTGACGTAAACTACCTTTACGTCATCTCCATAACTTGTAAGGTGTTTCTGAAAAACTTTTCGAAGGAACCATGTTCAAAATATACACAGAAGTCTCTACTACATGTCTCTAAAAAGAATTAGGCAACTGAGCATGTCCAACATCTATTTCTCCTTTTCTCTATCCCATTCTGTTGAGGTGTACCGGGTGCTGTGAGTTAAGACTGAATTCCGTCTTCTATCAAATAGTCTTGGAATTTTAAGTTAATGTACTCACCACTTCGATTTGATCAAAGTACTTTAATCTTTTCACTTAATTGGTTCTCAACCTCTGCCTTATATTCCTTGAACTTTTCAAGGATTTCGAACTTATGATGCATTAGGTAAATATAACCATATCTAGATTAATCATTAATAAAGCTGATGAAATATTCATACCCTCCTTGTGCTTTAACATCCATCGGACCACAGAGGTCTGAGTATATGAGCTCTAAGGGTTCTTTGGCTCTAAGACCTTTTCCCGTAAAAGATCATTTGGTCATTTTACCCTCAAGAAAGGATTCACATGGTGGTAAAGAGTTGTCTTCTAGCTGATTAAGGAGTCCACTCTTAACCAATCTCCCAATCTTATTGAGATTGATGTGGCATAATCTTAAGTGCCAAAGATAAACATTAGGAGATTTTTTTTTTCATTTCTTATTTTGAGTTTCAGTTGTTTTATTCTCTATATTCAAAATAGCTTTTACATCAGTTGGTTTTAACACATAAATTATTTTCCAGTTTTGCAGAACATATTTTAATACCTTTTGAAATAATGAACACTTCATGAGATAGATATTAAATTCCTCCTTATGGAAGGAATGTAATAAACATTTTCAAGTGAAATGAATCTATCTTCAATAAATAACTTCATATCTCCCACTGCTTTAGCCGAGACAACCTCTTCGATCCCACCTTAAAGTTTCCTGAGCGAAAGTGCAAATATGATTAGCGGCACTTGAATCCAATATCCAAGTTAATTTATCATTTTCCACTAAACATGTTTCAATGACAAGTAAATTATATTTACTTTTTTGTGCTTTCTTAGTTTGCTGATCTATGACATTTGTGTTTATTACTTTTAACATATCCAGAATATGTTCATTAACAGAGGTTCTATCCTTTATGTCATGGTTATAAACTTCTCCAAGAATATCGTTCCTAACAAATTGTCCAAAGAATGTCTGTAACGAATCTATGATTTCTTTAGCAGAAATCATGTTCTCAAATTTCTTAGCTAGTTTATCAGATATATTTACTAAGATATGGATTCAAGCCTTTTCATTTGCCTTAATCCATCTATCATATGCATTCCAAACTCTTTGGTTTGCAGATGAGCGGGGAGATGGAAGACATTCCTCTGTTAAACAAACTTTAAATCATTATTTGCTAGTATTGCGTTTATATTTGATTTCCATGTTGAAAAATTAATATCGTTAATTTATTGGAAGCATGCAATATAGAAGAATTCGATATGCTAGAATTATAAACAAATTCTAATTAGTATATTTTTTAAAAATCCAATCAAATTTTAGCAAAAGTAATAATGTGCCAAAATTTCATTATTTATTTGCAATGATACTTTAATGAGTTAGAACACATGCTATCGAGGGGCAGTCAAATACTCCTTTACTGAAGCAAGACATTCTTGACTAAATACTAATTCAAGAATAATTCTTATTCCTATAATCATTTAGGTACCGTTTTTGGTCAAGAACTTACTAACACTTAGTAACTTTTGTAAGTGTGACCTTGATGGAACACGAGACATACGCAGTGGAATAAGGATCTAATTATACTCTAATTGCTTCTAATTAAAAGGAAAAACAGTAAATTAAAATGAGTAGAGTACAACCTTTGTAGTTCTCGAAAAAAGCTTTTTCTCACTGAATCTCGACCCGAACTCTTCCGGACCACCACTAGAGTTTACCCGCTATTCTCTGGACTCAGAACCGGGTTGTAAGACCCAGTGAATGAAGGAATGAAAAAGGGAAGAAAGGGTGGTTCAAGGTTGGTGAGAATTTTGGAAACCAAAAATAGAAAACTTTTTTTCAAGAAGAAGAGAAAAAGATTTCAAAAACCTCTTTTTATTAAACAATTACATGCATCTAATGTATATAAAAACTCACCAAAATTCAACACCTCACAAAGCACTAAACCAAAGTGGGCTATGTGTCATTCTATAATGTTTACACATAGTCTACTTAAGTTAGTGGGATTATCTAACAAATGTTGGATAATCCCACTAACTCTTAGTCGAGGGCAAAATGGTACTTTTCTATTTGGTCAAAGTCAAAATTTGACGTTTAGCAAAAAAGTCAACCCTTTGACTTTTTACAATTTTAACCTTCTTGACTAATTTTGACCTCCCGAACATAAATCCACATTCATATTTTAAAAATTCAAATCACATTTGAATATAGAGCGCCATACAAAAAACCGATAGCGATATCGCATATACTTGTCGGTTTTAATCCCTTTTTTTAATTATAACAATTCAAATTAATCCAACATACTGTTCTAAGTTTAATCCATATGAGCTAGCAGGGGACCTAATGGACCTACAGATCATGGCTCCAATAATTCGAGATTAACCGATAAAACTCTTTAACCTAATTAATCAACATTTGTTAACTAACGGGTCATTCCACTAAAGTCCCATAGTTGCACTCCCCTCACTGTAGATATGTTTCTGTCCATCTGATATAACCATAACCAGTAAGTCAATCTTTCACAGGTTGTTCGTGGTCTTGGTTGGGTCAAAATACCGTTTTACTTCCAAGAACACTTCTTGTTCCTTCAGTCCCACTGAACTTTTAAAGAACAATTGATTTGTGATCCAACCAAAAAATCCAGTTCCTCTCAGCCTAGTGAGAGGGTGGGGCCCCTTGTTCTTGTTCCAAAGTCATCACTTAAGGGAACAACCTATCTACTACCCTTAGAGATGGGTAGGAGTGAAGTTCTTCTTGCACCCTATGTCCCCAGCCATTTACCCGGTCTTACCCTTGAAATGGGAGGCTTATTGAGCCAACACTGTTGAGCTGCTCTCACCCATGCAGATCTAAGGATAATCCCGAATAAACAGGAGTTCATAGTTAGCTCAGGATTGAGATCGAGTTACCTAGGTCATCAAATTTAAATTTATCAGTTTTAAACAGTAAACGGTGTTATAAAGTAAAAGTGACTAAGTCGTGGTCCAGTCTTATACAAACTCATTGCATAGGATGCCCACACTCACATATCTCTATATGAACAATTCAGGATCACATTGTTTGTACTAACTACAAAATGGGTCGCATCCATAGTGTCCCCAGAACAAGGCACCCAACCTTATCCCTATACTATAGACCATTTTAGGCTATATACTAGAATTTGATCCATGTTTTATGTCATCACATAAAGTTCAAGTCTACATTAAATAGCCTCAGGACCTTAGTTTATTGGATTCAAGATTACAATTTCACTAACAATTTTATCGAAAAACAAAACAGAATATGTTTATCAATTTACAAACTACGAGTTTTAGGACATAAAATCCAACAGACCTCCATTTTTAGACCTCAGAGGTCGGCCCCAATGATGCTACCAAATTGGAAAGTCAAGGTTGGGAATGGACCTAAGAGATCATATCCATTTCTGGAGTTTGAGTTCTTTTGAATCCCATGTTACAACCCTATAAGGGGATAGTCGCCAAAAAATGACTAGCTTATGTCTCCAAAAAACAACAAGCATGTGCAATTGATAACTTGTAGAAATACAAGTTATTTTTCCTCTTAAATTGGACCAACTAAGGTTTTTAATGATAAATTCTCCTTATTTTTAGAAGAAACGCATTGATTTATTCAAACATTAGCAAACTCATGCAAAACAAGTTTTGTTACGAAATATCGAGGCGCTAACGCACTATATTGCAGGATTTCAACACGAGGATTAACGAAAATGCATTAGACAAGTGCCGCAGGAAGAGATCTAATGCATGGGCCATGCGTCAAAGGGAGTTCAACGTAGAGAAGATTCATTGATCCAAACTGATTGTGTCACATCACCACTTGCAAGTATGGGCACCTGCAATAGGCGACATCTGAAAAGCTTCCGAGAGTTAGGCGGCTAACCAGGGCATGGACTTTAATGCTGACCAGAGCATGGACTTTAATGCTACAAATTCACCAAGTGGACGTGACCAACGCCTAGAAATAGATGAAGTCCCTCCAGAATAAAAAAAGTTCAGAAATTATCAAGATCCTTACTCTCTATATAGTGTAGTCATAGTTTTAGTCTTTTACAAGCTGTGTTGTGGTGCCAAGACGATCAGAAGGGTTGAGAACCACCACCACCGCTGGTCAGGGAGCGGAGGAAGCCAATCTTGAGAAAGACACTTCATCCAATTCCTATACAAGTGATTGTACACAACGAGATTAAGCCAAAGAAATACAAGAGATTGTATTCTTTGCCTTGACTCAGTTTCCTTCATCTCATTTATCGCTTTCATTTCATTTGATTAAATATTGCGTTTGTAAAGACTCTCTGTTTCTTTATAAAATTTATATATTTGATCCATCACACTTTGCCCTTGTTTGTCTCTTGTTTATGTTGAATGCATTAATACTTTATGCAAACTTCATTTCAACGCTTAAGCCAACTTGACAAATTGGTAAAAAGCATCTTTAACTTAGATTGTTCGAAAGAATAACTAAGCTGCATCAAGTAGAAAGCCTAGTACAGCTAGAGATAGACTTACTGGTGTTTGTTGCATTCTGTGTTAGACGCATGCATCCTAGAGATAGGTTTTGTATGTTATTCGCATTGAGAAATGTTGAATGAAGTCTAACGCCTAAACAAAAGATAAGCAAATCACTCCATCTCATCCACATCACATCCTGGTTTGTGTACATTCATCTTAGACCAACGCATCCACTTACATTAAACTCCATTCTCACATGATCCATCACTAACTACTCAACTCTTTTGCATCTCTTGCATAGGCACAACAATTTAGTGTAAATAGCCATTTCTCACATTTATTTAGGAAAACCCTTATAGAGATACAACGCAAGGTCTACGTTTAGTTAACTGAATCCCTAAGTTCGACCCTAGATTTACCAGGAACCTAAATTAGATTTATACTTGAGTCTGGTTTAGAAAAACTTGAACGTTATTAGAAGGAGTTGTGTGCGTTCTGCTGCATATATCTAACGCCTCAACGTGTTACAATTACTTAAACGCATAAACGCATCACTTATACTTAGAACTTATTCTTTCAATTTATTTTATACAAAACACTCGTAGAGTGAATCACGATAGCAGCGAACAAGCTTTTGGCACCGTTGTCGGGGATTCAAAAACAAGACTAACCAGAAATTTCGTTTGTATCTGTTGTAGGAACACTTCGGTCGAGGGAGTATTACAAGCTAAGCCTAAGCTTGTGCACGTTTATGAGCAGGGAGAGCACTCCTTAACTCAAATACGACCCCAAGATTGAAATGACCTTCCGACGTAGGAACCGATCTAACTGTCGTGGAAGGTTGAGGTAGCAATTTCTCAGACAATATAACAGGCAACGAGCAATGGCGGAAGAATAAGCACATCAGCAACTAGCTCATGCTACACAGAATCTGATCCTGATGGTGAATAGCAGCACGCGTCCCATGAGTGAATACACATCCCTGTACTGTATGATTTCTCTCCAGGAATCATATACCCAACGCCGAATGGAACTAGGTTCAAGATGAAATCCGTTATGCTCCAAATACTCAAGACTGCTAGACAATTTGGGGGTGGCCATGGTGAAGATCCTGACGCCCACATGAAGCGTTTCCTGGAAACGTGTAATTCATTTGTGATTCCTGGAATCACCCCAGAGGTGATCAGGCTGTCCTTGTTTCCCTATTCTTTGCGTGATGATGCAAAACAATGGGTGAGCTCACTGAAGCCATGTGAAATCACCATCTGGGAGAAGTTGGTGGAAAAATTTATGCAAAAATACTTCCCACCCACCACCAACGCGAGGAGGCGTTGAGAGATTATGAACTTTGAATAAGAAGATGCTGAGACCTTAAGCGCCGCATGGGAGCATTTTAAGGGCTTGGTCAAGAATTGCCCAAATCATGGTCAAGAATTGAGACCTTAAGCGCTAAATGGAGACGTTTTATGAAGGACTGAATAGAGCATCGCAGATGGCAGCAGACGCAGCAGCAGCTGGTGGACTTATGGACAAATCTTACATTGAGACTAAAGAGATACTAGACTGCATTACTAAACACAATATGGAATGGGTGGATGATACATATGATGGAAGAACTGATAGGAAGAAGAGATCTCAGAACGTTAATTCTATCGATTCCAATGCATTAGCCACACTTTCTGCTCAAGTGGCTACGATGACCAGCCTTCTGTAGAACATAACGTTGGGAAACGCATCAAATAAACAAAAGGTGAATCAGGTAGAGGCGTTTGGGCAGCCCATGGTTAGTTGTGTGGGCTGTGGAGATCCTCACTCCTATGCTGAATGTCCATAAAACTCTCAGTCAGTATGCCTCATAAAAAACAACCCATTTTCCAATACATATAATCCTGGATGGAAAAATCATCCAAATTTTTCTTGGACAAGAGGAAATCATCAAGAGCACCACCCAGGGGTGAACCATCAGCAAAGGAATGGACCGCCGCCTGCATTTCAACAAACGCATCAACAACATCAACAACCCTTTAATAGAGGAGGAAAGGTGTCGAGCTCAGGATCTCCGCTTGAGAACCTATTGAAGGAGTACATAGCCTAGAATGACGTGTTGCTAAAAAGCCAGGCGTCATCTATCAGAATCCTGGAAATTCAGGTAGGGCAGATAGCGAGCGAGTTGAAAAACAAGTAACCTGGAGTTCTAAGTGAAAGAGCTCTTAAAGAAAGAAGAATGTCACGCGGTGACGTTGCGACGTGGAAGAGCTCTTGAAGAAAGAAGAATGAAGCCAAGAGACATCAGTCCTTCGAAAGAACGCATCACACGTTCAATGGATCAGGAAGAAAGAACGCCCTAGACTACAAGCCATTCAGAACCCAGTACATCTAACGCGGGAAAGCCTGATGTGCCTCTGAATGCACCATTCCCTAGGAGTCTGATGAAGAAGAATGATGAACAATAATTCTCTTTTGAGCTCCTAAAGCAGTTGCACACTTAAAGAGGCTTTGGAGCAGATGCCAACATATGTCAAATTTTTTAAGCACATTTTAATGAAGAAAAGAAGAGTCAGTGAGACAGAAGTAATCGCGCTAACGCAGAAGTATAACGCGTTAGTAAGCAATAATCTACCAAAGAAGTAGAAGGACCCTGGGAGCTTTACAGTTCCTTGCTCGATAGAAGGATTGGATGTGGGTCATGCGTTATGCGATTTGGGAGCCATTATCAATCTCATGCCACTTTCATTTTTTAAGAAATTGGGGATTGGTGAAGCACAACCTACTTCTGTTACTCTTCAGCTCACTGATAGAATAATTAAGTACCCAGAAGGAAAGATTGAAGACGTTTTGGTGAAGGTTGACAACTTCATATTCCCAGCAGACTTTATTATCTTGGACTATGAAATAGATAGGGAGGTACCAATTATCCTTGGACGCCCCTTCTTAGCTACTGGGAAAGTTTGAATTGACGTGCATAAAGGCGAATTGACTATGCGCGTAGATTATGAAGAGGTGAAGTTTAATGTGCTCAACGCATTAAAATTCCCAGATAGTGAAGATTGTCAACTAAACAGTATTGAGTTGCCTGAAGAAGAGACCCATGTATGTGAGGTCCTTGCGTTGGAGGAGAACCTAAAAGAATCAGAGCCGCTAAGTCTGAATGAACGGCGGACAAAACCAACGCGCCCATCACTTGAGGAACCACCAGAACTCGAGTTGAAACAGTTACCTGGACACTTGAAATATGCATTCCTTGGAACCAACAACACTTTACCTGTGATCATTTCCGTAAATCTTACAGAGCCTAACGAGCAGACTCTCTTGAAGATGCTGAAAAAGCACAAACGCCAATAGGTTGGATGCTTGCGGAAATCCGTGGCATTAATCCATCTTATTGCATGCATAAGATTAGGCTAGAAGAAGGGAAGTCAGGGTCAATCGAGCCTCAAAGAAGGTTGAACCCCATAATGAAAGAAGTGGTTAAGAAAGAAATTTTAATATGGTTGGACGCGAGAGTCATCTATCCTATATCCGACAGTAGTTGGGTAAGTCCAGTTCAATGCATTCCCAAGAAAGGGGGAATGACTGTGATAGTCAACAACAATAATGAGCTCATACCCTCGAGGACTGTCACGGTCTGGCGCATTTGTATGGATTACAGGAAGCTCAACGCAGCAACTAAAAAAGACCACTTCCCCCTTTCTTTCATCGATCAAATGCTTAACAGACTTGCGGGCAAAGAATTTTATAGCTTTCTCGATGGATACTCTGGTTACAACCAGATTTTGATAGATCCGGAAGATCAGGAGAAAACTACATTTACCTGTCCTTTTGGAACATTTGTATTCAGACGTATGCCCTTTGGGTTGTGTAACGCACCTGGGACATTTCAAAGATGTATGATGGCTATCTTCTCTGACTTCCTAGAAAAGACCGTTGAAGTCTTCATGGATGATTTTTCAGTCTTTGGAGACTCATTCCAGTCATGCCTAGATAATTTGGAGGCCGTCCTCGGTCGATGCGAGGAAACAAACTTGGTGCTGAATTGGGAGAAATGTCACTTCATGGTGATTGAAGGAATTGTCTTAGGCCACAAAGTATCTAAGGTTGGCCTGGAAGTAGATGAAGCCAAAATAGATGTCATAGCAAAACTTTCACCACCATCAAATGTTAAAACTTTATGAAGTTTTCTAGGGCATGCTAGCTTCTATAGACGGTTCGTTAGAGGATTCTCTCAGATTGCGCGACCTCTGAGCATATTACTAGAGGCGAACCAGCCCTATGATTTTAATGAAGACTGCACTGGCGCGTTTGAAACCTTAAAGTATACGTTGAAAACAGCTCCAGTACTGATAGCACCGGATTGGACGCAGCGCTTTATTCTCATGTGCGACATGAGTGATGTGGCAGTAGAAACAATGTTAGGGCAGAAGAAGGGTAATTTGATATACCCCATCTCTTAAGCGTCCAAAACACTAAATGACTCTCAGGAACACTACACCACTACTGAAAAAGAAATGTTGGCTGTAGTGTTTGGCATTGAAAAGTTTCGATCTTACTTAGTTGGCACGTCAGCCACCATATACACCGACGACTCAACCATAAAATTCCTGATGAGCAAAAAGGATGCGAAGCCAAGATTGATAAGATGGGTGCTGCTGCTACAGGAGTTTGATATTGGTATCCAGAACAGAAAGGGAACAGAAAATCAGGTGGTCGACCACCTGTCCAAGCTAGAGAATCGAGAAATGTAAGACATAGAAAGTGAAATCAAGGACGCATTTCCTGATGAAAGCCTGTTTAGAGTTGAAGGCAGGGAACCTTGGTATGCGGACATAGTCAATTATTTAATCACCAAGAAATTCCCTGGGAACTTCAACTCTCAGCAAAAGAAATGGTTAGTTCATGATAGCAAGTTTTATTTTTGGGATGAACCGTTTCTATATAAACAAGGCCCTGATTACATAATGCATCGATGCGTTCTGGAGGAGGAGACACAATGCATCTTAGTTAAGTGTCATGACTCTCCTTATGGAGGGCATTTCGGTGGGCAAAGAACCGCAGCGAAGGTCCTTCAAATCGGATATTTCTGGCCCACCCTCTTTAAAGACGCGAGAGAGTTTGTTCGTAAATGTGACCCCTGCCAATGCACCGGGAATATTTCCTCAAGTGACGCAATGCCCTTGAACAATATTCTCAAAGTTGAGCTGTTTGATGTTTGGGGCATAGATTTTATGGGACTTTTCCCCCCTCCTACGGACAACAGTACATCCTACTTGCAGTAGACTATGTATCTAAGTGGGTAAAAGTAGTAGCCTGTTCTAGGAATGATGTGTCCACTGTATCTAAGTTTCTTACCAGGAACATCTTTAAACGCTATGGAACGCCAAGAGCCCTGATAAGCGACGAAGGTATGCACTTCATTAATCGCATCATTTCCAAATTACTTGCAAAATATGATGTTAGGCACAAGATCGCTACTGCCTACCACCCATAAACAAACGGTCAAGCGGAAATATCCAATCGAGAAATCAGATTTATCCTGGAGAAAGTCGTCAATGCAACGTGGAAGGATTGGACACAGAAGCTAGATGAAGCACTCTGGGCCAACAGAACTGATACAAAACTCCTATAGGTATGTCCCCATACTCTCTTGTGTTTGGAAAAGCTTTTCACTTACGTTTAGAGTTGGAGCACAAGGCGTTTGGGTAGTTAAGAAGCTAAACATGAACTTGGACGCCACGGGCGCTCAACACAAACTTTAGCTCAATGAGCTCGAGGAGTGGCGATTGAATGTGTACGAGAACAGCAAGCTATACAAAGAGAAGAAAAGTGTTGGCATGACCAACGCATCAGTAAGAAAGAACTTGTTGTTGGCCAAAAAGTTCTATTGTTCAATTCACTTCTGCGTTTGTTTCCAAGAAAGTTAAAATCTAGGTGGTCAGGACCCTTTATCATTAAGATAATCTTTCCATATGGAGCAGTGGAAATAACACGAGAAGATGGCACCAACACATTCAAAGTAAACGGCCAAAGAGTGAAGCCTTACTTTGAAGATGAACTGGAACGCCAAAAGTCATCTCTCGCACTACGCGAAGCCAGTTGAGGCCTGCGTCGAAGTATCCCTGTGTTTGCATCACCATATATTCCAGGGACGCTTCCTCTATCCTTGTCTTTTTGCATTCTGTATTTTATGATGCTTTTGAGTTTGTAGATTTGTTTGTTTGTCTGTTTTAAGATTGATTGTACCTTGTTTTTGCCTTCATAAAAGTTGGAAACTTGTTTGTTTTTCTTTAAAAGTTGTGTATAATCGAGTTAGGAATAACGGATGCGTTAGATGCAAGTCTAACGCATGACTCAGTTGAAGGGACGTATCTCGAGAATAAAAAAACACTCGAGTGTTTAGAAACCTGAGACATCCCTTCAGCTTTACATTTATTACAGATGTCAGGCACCGCTTGACATCAGCCACTAATTCTTTCTCAGCCTATAAAAAGACCCAACGATTCGAGTGCCTTCTTCTTCTTCATTTCAATCTCGAGTTCTATGAAACGAAAAAAAAAACTCTAGCCTCTCCGTCTCCCTCCCTTCCGATTTGCTCAAACTTCTCCGGCCACAATGTCATCCGCCTCAGACAGCCAGAACCAGACCGTGAGCTTTGGGAACGAATCACCGATAAGCTCCTATTCCTCATCCTCTATTTTAATTTCACACCCCCCCCCCGAGCCCTAGCAAAACTTCCAAAACCCTTGTCCAAACCAAACCCACACACAACGAAGCCACCTCTTCTTCCTAGCGGCCGTCTAGGTCGAAACCTTCAACAACATCCACAAAACTCCCTTCCAAAACCTCCAAAGCCATCGTTACCCCTCCGGCCAAGACCCCTCAACCTAAACCTAAGACCCCTCGACCAAAACCCAAAACTACCCCTAAGCCAAGGGCTAAAACACCTGCAAAACTAAGGACGCATCTGTTATCTACGGTCGCCTCTAAACCCTACACCAAGCCTGCCCCACCACCAGTTATTGCTAACATCACTATGGTGGGTGCAACGCATGACCCACTCCCAGCCTACCTCCACAACGCATCGTCACCAGTCTTGCGTCCACCACCTCCACTTTCGATCCAGCCCATAGCCACCATTTATCTGGTGGAATCAAACGCGTTGAGCCAGCCACCTCAATCGCCCATCGTCTTATCCTCCCCTGGGACGCCTCATACCCTAGTGGGCACCCCTTCATTTACTCCACCCATACCCCCCTCTGACAGTCCTGTGTCAGAGCGCAATCTTGAAGAGTTGGCAGAATTGGCTCGACTGGACGAGTAGGAAGTTTTTGGTGCGATTTTGGTGTCTCTCAATCAAATCCAAGAGGAAGAGTAAGTGATGCGTTCAGACCCACCTAACGTATCACTTGAATTAGACGAAGCGGAGCGGTATGCTATGATGCTTGAAGAGGAACTATAAGAAGAATTAAGAGAAGAAAGGGAAGAAGAAGAAGATAGAAAAGGGAGAATTAGCCCTAACGCATCTCGATCACACCCATCCGATGTGAATGAAAGGCCCTTAAAATCAAAAAGAGTAACAAGGAAAAGAAGGTTAATATTGGAGGAAGAAGATGAGCAATCTGCTTCCAGCCTTGAGGATGCAGCGCGTGGAAATAACTCAAGGCACGACACATTAGAGCAGGAATTGGAAGACTATCAGCCCGCAAGGCAAGGGCGAAGGAAGACGGCTCTCCAAAAGGAATTGGAGAATGAACTGAGAGAACTGGCAAGGGAAGCCAAAGAGCACGCGGCAGGAAAACGCAAAGTAATCGACGCGTTACCTAAGAAGACTTCGGGAAGAAAGCGTCAATTTAGTGACATACTCGTAGAAAAGGGTTTCTTTCCCGAGCGCCACCCACTACCAATATATATAACAGAAACAATAAACACATTGAGGTGGAATCAGTTCTGCGTTGGGCACACCCGTATTTGGCCTAACCTCATCCGCATGTTCTACAACAGTGAGTTTGATATGGAGAAGAACACAGCCTTCGTTGATGGGGTGTTAATGCGTTTCTCAGCTGATAAAATCAACAAAGTGTTCAACATTGATAGTAATCTGGACGTGGAAGGAAATCGCATCTTGGAATAGCCAACACCAAGCCAATTAGAAGATGCATTAAGGACGGTAGCCAAACTTGGAAGCAAATGGTAAACATCTAAAAATGGGGCAAAAATGTTAGCTTCCAGGAATTTAACTCCAGACGCGAATTTATGGTATTACTTGATCAAATAGAGCATCAAGCCTACAATACATGATGAAACATTATCAAAGGAACGTGTCCTGGCTACCTATTGTGTCATGCAGTGCATCCCTTTGGACGTTGGAAGAATTATAAGGGATCAGATCAAGGCCATCAAGATTAAGCCACGAGGGCAACTCTATTTTCCATGGCTAATCTGTGCACTATGCGAACGCGGGGGCATCCCTCTGGGGGATGATCATGAAGATATCGATTGCTTGATAGATATAAAGTTAGTAAGGCATCTACTTTACGGTTTTTCGCATCAACCCACCTTACCTACCAAGGAAGTGGCAACCAAGCCTCGATCATCAAAATGCACCCCCAAAAGAAGACACATCCAGATTGTTGAACATAGCAATGAAGCTTCAGAGCACGAAGAACATGAAGCTGAGCTTGAACTTCAGGGTAAAGAAGCGTAACCAACCCTCAATCTTACTCTCCATGACTCACCATTGGCCCTGCCAGAAGGGAGTCCTGATCAAATGCACTAAGAACCAATTCATATAGATCAAGACATCCTTTATTCCCTTCCTTCGCCCCCACCAAGTCTAATTCCCAACTTTGTGCCTTCTCCAATAATCTTTGAACCAATTGGGCTAGGATCAAGTAACGCAGCAAATTTTGAAGACCCAGTTGGAAGAAATCAAGAACCAACACCACCTGAACGCAACACTGATTTAGAAGAGTTGAAAACTTTTATCAGTGATCAGCTCATACCACTGGCCGCGTCCATTAAAGGTCTTCAGCAATAGAACTGGGTTCTAAGAGATTATCTAAGGCAGCAAACAAGGTGAATGCAAGACCAATTCGTTTACACGACGCAATACATCAATCAAGTCTTGGTTGGAATGTTTGCTCTGCCTCCACTGCCTGCCCATCTTAGAAACCCCTTGCATTTTATGGATGAAGACCATGAGGAAGAACGCAGAGATGACGCGCTAGCACAATAGAGTTTTGGGATATTGGGTTATTTTTCTATTTTGATTTAACTATTCTTTTGTATATGCTTGACTTGTTTGTTTACTTCATGTGAATCTATGAAAATGAATGAGAAATTCTTATCATTTTGTTCCTTGTGTTTTGACCTTGGCATACTTGATTTTTGTTCTTTAGATATTTTCTAAAGTCTTGTGCTTTCCTGACCTCAATGATATAAATTATATGAAATCTATAAGTATAGAGTAGGTGTTAGGAAAATCAACAAGGCTTGAACTTCTCTAAAAAGACTATGTCTTCTTTCTAATGCATACAAGCTTTAAGTCTTAAACTCCTTTCGGATTCTCAAAGGCTTTTTGAAATTTTGTTTCTCTTTGAGAAATGTGGATTTAGTTCGTCTCCAAATTTGGGATGAGTACAGCTCATCTCCAAATTTGGGATGAGTATAGCTCATCTCCAAATTTGGGAATGAGGGAAATCTGAGTTAAGACGCGTCAAACAAGTACATCATAAAGAAAATGGAACAAAATAAGAAAAATGTTAAACGCAACTCCTCTGTCATTACTTTAAAAGAAAAACCTTAAAATGTCATAAGTTAAGTTGGAACAGGCACTTAGCCGCAGTTGGATACTCGCATGACACCCATGGGGGCAAGTCAAAACGAAGTTAAGTCTCCTAGACCAACGCGTCCCATATAACTCCTCTATCTAGTCTGAAGAAATTATATCTTGAAATGCATGAATCTTAGATATGAGTTTAGTTGTGAAGGGTTCTCACCCGTAGTTGGATGCTCGCATGACACCCGTGGGGGCAAGCCAAAACGAAAGCGGGACACGTGGAACAACGCATGGGTAAGTAAATTCATAATTTTATCCGACATTTATTTAAAAAAAAAAAAACAGCATCTAACGCATTGCTGGTTTAGAAAAAACAGGAATGTTTTAAGAAATGAAAGGAGTTGTGATAAAAGGCCTGTTGCACTTGAAACTAAACATTAGTCCTTTTAAGAAAAGAGTCAATCTGAGTTATATTTTCCAAACTTTTATCTCAAGCTTATGACTAAATATGATGAGAGGCGAACTCTGCACACTTGAAGCAAAGGAGATAACAAAGAATTATTTTGGAATGCTTGAGGACAAGCATTGTTCAAATTTGGGGGTGGTGATAACTTATAGAAGTACAAGTTATTTTTTCTCTTAAATTGGAACAACTAAGGTTTTTAATAATAAATTCTCCTCATTTTTAGAAGAAACGCATTGATTTATTCAAACATTAGCAAACTCATGCAAAAGAAGTTTTATTACTAAATATCGCGGCGTTAATGCACTGTATTGCAGGATTTCAACACGAGGATTAACGCTAACGTATTAGACAAATGCCGCAGGAAAAGCTCTAACGCATGGGCCATGTGTCGGAGGGAGTTCAACGCAGAGAAGATTCATTGATCCAAGCTGATTGTGTCACACACCACTTGCAAGTATGAGCACCTGCAAAAGGTGGCATCTGAAAAGCTTCCGAGAGTCAGGCGGCTAACCAGGGCATGGACTTTAATGCTGCCCACACCAAGTGGACGTGACCAACGGCTATAAATAGATGAAGTCCCTCTAGAATAAAAAAAAGTTCGAAAATTATCAAGATCCTTTCTCTCTATATAGTGTAGTCATAGTTTTAGTCTTTTAGAAGTTGTGTTGTGATGCCAAGACGATCAGAAGGGTTGAGAACCACCACCACCGCCGGTCAGGGAGCGGAGGAAGCCAATCGTAAGAAAGACACTTCGTCCAATTCCTATACAAGTGATTGTACACAAACGAGATTGAGCCAAAGAAATACAAGAGATTGTATCCTTTGGCTTGATTCAGTTTCCTTCATCTCATTTATCGCTTTCATTTCATTTGATCAAATATTGCGTTTGTAAAGACTCTCTGTTTCTTTATAAAATTCATATATTTGATCCATCACACTTTACCCTTGTTTGTCTCTTGTTTATGTTGAATACATTAATACTTTATGCAAACTTCATTTCAATGCTTAAGCCAACATGACAAATTGGTAAAAAGCATCTTTAACTTAGATTGTTCGAAAGAATAATTAAGCTGCATCAAGTAGGATGCCTAGTACAGCTAGAGATAGACTTACTGGTGTTTGTTGCATTCTGTGTTAAACACATGCATCCTAGAGATAGGTTTTGTATGTTATTCGTATTGAGAAATGTTGAATGAAGTCTAACGTATAAACAAAAGATAAGCAAATCACTCCATCTCATCCACATCACATTCTGGTTTGTGTACATTCATCTTAGACTGACACATCCACTTACATTAAACTCCATTCTCACATGATCCATCACTAACTACTCAACTCTTTTGCATCTCTTGCATAGGCACAACAATTTAGTGTAAATAACCATTTCTCACATTTATTTAGGAAAACCCCCACAGAGATACAACGCAATGTCTGCGTTTGGTTAACTGAATCCCTGAGTTCAACCCTGGATTTACCAAGAACCTAAATTAGATTTATACTTAGGTCTGGTTTAGGAAAATTTGAACGTCATTAGAAGGAGTTGTGTGCGTTCTGCTGCATATATCTAACGCCCCAATACGTTACAATTACTTAAATGCATCAAAGCATAAACGCATCACTTATACTTAGAACTTATTCTTCCAATTTATTTTATACAAAACACTCCTAGAGAGAATGACGATAGCAACAAACAGCAAAATAAGAATCTCACGGTCCAATCTAATGGAAGAGACCGCAGGATACGTTAGGACACATCCTTCACCCACTTATTATGAATTACTTCCCCTATTCACCAAACACTTTACATTAAAGCATTAAATCCTAATACATGCATACTATATATATAACCATTTATAACATACTTTCAATGCATGCCACATGCTTTCTATGGTGGGATTTTAAATCTACATGGCATACTATATGCATATACAAGATTTATTTAAATATAACATACATTCATAATGCATAAATAATTAAACACACATTAATATGGACCAGTTTTGGCAGCATAAGCAAGCAAACAACCTAAATTATTACAATAATAAATAGTAAATTGTCTCGAACCGCCTCTAAACACTTTGAATTGACTTGAACCACTTGAAAAACCCTTGAAATAGCTCCAAAACCGGCTGAGCCATCTTCAGCTAAGTGGGTGATTGGATGGAGCAGCTGGTGCATGCGAGCTGACAGGTCATGAGACGGCTGAAGCGCAACGTCACGAGACGACTAAAACTTCACGAGACGGTTGGACCTTCATGGGACAGTTGGAATGCATGGGACGTCTGAAGCTCACGAGATGGTTGAAACTTCACGAGACAATTGGAGGTTCTTGAGATGGCTAGAGTGCACGGGATGTCTGAAGCTCATGAGGCGGTTCGAACTTCACGAGATGGCTGGAGTGTAGGGGACATTTAAATATATATTCTCTTATTCCTTTTAATTTGAACGTTTCAAATTAATTTCTCAAGCAACACTAAAGCTTAACCATTTACGAGCTCGTAGGGGGACCTCGCGGACCTATAAATCATGAGCTCCAATGATTTGAGATTAATTGGCTAAACTCATTAGTCCGATCTAACCCCCATTCGTTAACTAATAAGACACTCCACTATAGCCCATAGTTGAACTCCCCTCACTGTAGATATATTATGTCCACTTAATAACCATAATCAGTAAGTCGATCATTCACAGGTTGTTCGTAATCACAGCTAGGTCAAAATTATTGTTTTACCCTTGTGAATACATCTTGTTTCTTAAGTTCCTACTGACCCTCTAATGAACAATTCTGATTTATAATCTCTATGAATCAAATCCTTTCTCTATCATGAGAAGGGGGACCCCGATTATTCAAGACCTGGTATCAGTACTTAAGAGAACAACCTATCTATTAACCCTAAATAGGGTAGAAGCGAATTTCATCTTGCAAGGCTATGTCCCCATCTATTCATCCGATCTTATCCCCAAAATGGGAAGCTTATTGAGTAGTGTTGTTTGACTACTCTCACCGTTTGCAAATCAAAGGATAATCACAAACAAATAGGAGTTCATAGCTAGCTCAGGATTAAGATCGAGCTAACCTAGGTTATTTGATAAATAAAATAGTCAATTTTAAAAGTAAACGGTATAAAGAAAAGTGACTATTTTCGTGGTCCAGTCTATTTGCAAACTCATTCCATAGGATGCCCCCACTCACATGTCTCAACATGAACGATTTGTGGATCACATCGTTTGTTGCACTTTACAACTGCAGAGTGGGCCGCATCCAATGGTGTTACCAGGATGAGATACCCAATTTCATCCATATACTTATTAGATAATTTAGGCTATATACTGTCAACTTGATTCCATTTATGTCACTACATAAAGTTACAGTATTCAGACTATAGCCAAGGATACATTTATTGAATTTTCATAATAAGATGCAAAATCAACAAGTCATTATATTGATAAATAGAATGTTTAACACGAACTACGAGTTCTAGGTCATTCCCAACAAACCCTTCACAGATTGTTCGTAATAACACTTGGGTCAAAAGACTGTTTTACCCCTGAGATTACCTCTTGTTCCTTAAGTTTCACTGATCCTCTAATGAACAATTGGTTTGTGATCTGATCATCAAATCGAGTCCCTCTCACGCCAATGAGAGGGTGGGACCCTTTGTTCAAGACCCAAAGTCAGCATTTAAGGGAATAACCTCTCTACTATCCCTCAAAGTGGGTAGGAAGGAATTCCATCTTGCATCCTATGTCCCCAACTATCTTCCCGGTCTTACCCTTGAAATGGAGGTTTATTGAGTCAGTGTTGTTGAGCAACCCTCCTCACCTATGGAAATCTAAGGATAATCCCGAATAAACAGGAGTTCATAGTTGGCTCAGGATTAAGGTTAAGTTACCTAGGTCATCACTTTAAAATAGTCAGACTTAAACAATAAATAGCGTTAGAAAGTAAGAGTGACTTATTTTGTGGTTCGATCTTGTACAAACTCATTGCACAGGACGCTCCCACTCCTCATGTCATTACATGTACAAATTAGGATTGCTTCGTCTGCAGCACTTTACAACTGCTTGTAACAACTACAGAGTGGGCTACATCCAATAGTGTTACCAAAATAAGGCACCCAACCTTATTCATATACTATAGACCATTTTGACTCTTTACTCAAATCTCATCCACTTTTATGTCTCCACATAAAGTTCAAGTACTCGTGTAATAGTCATGAATCTTTTAGTTTATTGGATTTATTTTTAAAACGAAATAAACAATTCATATATTCAATAACAACTTATTGAATTTTCAGAATAAGCTTAATGTTTACAAGCCACGAGTTTTAGGATATAAAATCCAATAGAAATTGATCAAGAACTTGATGTAGACCACCATAAGATCTTCCCTACTATTTCTTGACCCTTAGATTGGATGGTGGAATTCAAAATAAGAAGTAATTTAGGCAATCTTTTGGAGATGAGAAAGTTTTATGTGGAAATAGATGAAGAACTCTTTTTTTCTCCAAAATTCCAAATCTGCCTCAACTACTTAGAGCAGTTGAAATTCCTTTTTGTTCAATCGTACATGAAAACTATTTGCACCTAAAATTGACAACAAAACTAACCACTAATAGTGGAATTTTTAGTGTCTAAATAAGTGGATTTTATGGGATATCCCACTATCCAATTTCTTTATTGATTTTCTTAAATTAAAAATTTTTAAAATCAATTTACTTAATTGATTAAATAAAATAAAATACCATTTAAATTAATTTCATACTAAATTAATTTAAATAAATAAAGTTAATTTCAAATAATCAATTAAATAATTGAATTAATTAAAATAATTTAATATCAAATTAAATTTTTGAACTACCAATTCCACGATCATGAATCCCTATTCATGTAGTTAATATTTAAATATTTTCCAACTCCCCAATTTCATTTAGTTCGATAATTAAACATTTTAATTATATCATATATAATTAATAATTTTCTTAATTTGAATTTGAACGTTTCAAATTTACTCATCATGCTATTCTAAGGTTTGATCCGTTTGTGAGCTAGTAAGGGGACTTAATGAGCCTACAAATTATGACTCCAATGATCCGAAATTAATTGGCTAAACTCTTTAAACCAAATTAATCAACATTCGTTAATTACTAGGTCACTCCATTAAAGCCCATAGCTGCACTCTTCTCACTGTAGATATATTTTTGTCCACTTGATTTAATCATAATCAGTAAGATAACAACTGGGTCAAAAGCTGTTTTATGCCCGAGAATACATTTTGCTCCTTAAGTCCCATTGATTCTCTAATGAACAATTGGTTTGTTATCCAATCACTAAACCGAGTCCCTCTCGGGCTAGTGAGAAGATGAGACCCCTTGTTCAAGACCTGGAGTAAGCAGTTAAGGGAACAATGTCTCTACTATCCCTAAAAGTGGGTAAGGGTGAATTCCGTCTTTGCACCTTATATTCCTAACTATCTACCTGTTCTTATTCCTGAAATTAGAGGTTTATTGAGCCGGCGCTGTTGGGCAAACTCTCACCCATGCTAATCTAAAGATAATCCTTAATAAATAGGAGTTCATAGTTAGCTCAGGATAAGGTCAAGTTACTTAGATCATCGCTTTGAAATAGTCAGTCTTAAACATTAAACAATGCTATAAAGTAAGAGTGATTAATTTCTTGGTCCGGTCTTATACAAACTCTTTACACAGGACGTCCCCACTCGCATGTCTCCATATGAACGATTCAGGATCACATCGTTTGTAGTAAATACAAAGTGGGCCGCATCCAATAGTATCCCTAGAATAAGGTACCTAACCTTATCCGTATACTATAGACCGTTTTAGCTATCTACTCGAACTTGATCCACTCTTATGTCTCCACATAAAATACTTGATAGCCATGAATCTTATTTATTGGATTTAGGTTCTTTCTAAAATGAAATGAGCAATTCATATATACAATAGCAACTTTATTGAATAAACCTCAATAAATCTTTATTGTTAACCTAATAAGTTTAATTGTTTACAAACCATGAGTTTTAGGACATAAAACCTAACACAGAACAAGTATGTAAGGTTACTATGAGCTTGAACTTCATCTGAAGGAGTCTCGGGTGATAGAGTTTGAGATTGTAGAGCTTGACCCTATTCTTCCTTTTGGCATCTCATACAAAATAAAAGCAAGAACAAAAAAGAAAAAAGAACCTACATGGTTCTATAATTGAAGTTGAGCCAACCCTTGAATTAGAAATGTGAACTCTAGTTGAGCATCGTGATTCGTGACCATATGATAAAATCTCCATGGAATTGATGTGATCATACAAGTAAATGAAAAAGTGAAGAAAAACTCTTAAAACTATTCTAAAAACTGTTCGTAAGAAAGCAAAATGAATGCCCTAAAATCAAATACACGAAGATGAATTTATAGAAACCATATTTACAGCGTCGAGACGCTAGGGACAACATCTTCATGTTGTTCTAATTTGCCTAAAATATCAAATATTCAGACGTGCACAAATGTTTGGCTTCACAAAGGTTGAATATGTTAACTAATGAGTGACAACTCTCCTTTACGAGGCTAAAGCCCCATTTGAGATTGCATATGAAATCGTAAAAAGTTATTTTAGAAGAATCTTAATTGCCTAGTCTGTTTACTAAAAAATCTTATTGATTAATCTCTCCAGAATCACTTTTAAAATTGTTTTAACGTGCAAAAATTATTTGATGGAGCTTTTAGATTTTAGCTTTTCTAAAAATTTAGTATATTCCCTTACCCATCTCAAATTTTCATTTCATTAATTTATTTTCTCACATTTATTCCAAATTTTAATCGATTCAAATTCTTATAATAATTATTTTTTATAAAAAAATATTTCACAACTTTTTTAATTAAACAAAAAGGTTTGCAATTCATATTATATATTTTCAAATAATTATATAACTAAATTACACTAATTTAGGATTAATTTACCAAACACCTTAACTAATTTTTTATAATTTAAAATTAAAATTTACCAAACACTCTTTTACTTCTATCCATAGCTAATTTTTCTAGAAGCCCAACTACCAACAATTATTTTAAAAGTTACACCAATCCTAAACGAAACATAAACCTAATCTAACATCCTTTCCAAACGTAATCTAATTTATTTATTTAACTGTGATCTAATTTATCTCCTAGTAAGAATTTTTCTTAAATCCAAATTTGATATCCTTTTTAACCCATAAATTTTGGGTCTAATTTTCATTTAGTCCCTAAATCTAAAAATATTATACATTTAGGCCCTGTTTGAGAACTACTTCGTTTTTTGTTTTTGGTTTTTGAAAACCGAGTATTTTCTCTCCATTTCTTATAATAATTTACATTTTTCTTAAATACAATAATCAAATTTCACTAACAAAAACAAGTTCTTAAAAACTATTTTTTTTTTTTTTTAGTTTTCAAAATTTTGCTTGGTATTTTAAACTATTGACAAAGTTTAGATAACAAAAGGAAGAAATTTGGAGGTGAACAAAAAATTAAAGCCCCATTTAGTAACCATTTAATTTTTTGTTTTTAATTTTAAAAATTAAGCTTGTTTCATCCACAGTTCTTACAATGATTTACATCTTTCAAAATTATCAATGATTGAATTTTTAGCCAATTTTTTTTTTTTTTAAAAAAAAAGGTTTGAAAGCTACTTTTTTAATTCTCAAAATTTGGTTTATTTTTTAAACCACTAATGAAAAGTAGATAACAAAGGAAGAAATTTTGAGGTGAAAGTAATGTCCATAGGCTTAGTTTTCAAAAACCAAAACAAAAAAGCAAGTTGGTTACCAAACGGAGCATAAATAGTTACAAAGCAGAGTCTTAGGTATTTGGAATACATTTTCAAGTATTTAATTTAAAAAATATGTCATTTCGAAAGAATTTGAAGTGTTTGATAATCACTCAAAATTGCTTTTCAAATACACTTTAATCGATTTTTATCAAAAGTGTTTAAGTAAAAATAAGTTTTTTGAAAAACACTTTTTCCTCGAATCAATCTAAATAGACTCACAGTCATTTAATTTTGTGTTAGATTATAATTTAGTCTCCAAATTTTATACTGTTAAAGTTTTACCCTTGAAATTTAAATTTGTTTCAATTTTGTCTAAGATTTCCACTTTTTACCTCGATTTTTTACCAAGTCACGTTCGATCTTTGGTATTAATATCTATTAATTAATTTAAATGAATTAATTCTTTTTAGTTAGTTAAGGTTTTGGTAATCATTTTTTTTTAAAAAAAAACAATTAAGCTTATTTTCTCTCAATTTTTACAACGATTTCCATTTTTTTTAAGTGCAAGAGTTAAATTTTTAACCAAATCCAAATTCCAAAACAAGTTTTTGAAAACTAAATTTTTTTTCTAGTTTTCAAAATCTACTAAGATTTTGAAAATATTGTTAAGAAGTAGATAACAAATAAAAAAAAGGTTAAAGGTGGCAAAAGTGTTTATAGGTTTAGTTAAAGAAAATAATAAACTAAAAATAAAACAATTACCAAACGAAACCTAAGTTTCACTATTTTTCATCACTATTAAGATTAATTTTAAAACTTCACTTCTTAATTATTTTAAATTAATTAATAAACATTAATGTCTAAGACTAAAAATGAGTATCTAATGAAAAATCCACGTTTAAAGTGTAAATCTCAAAACTTATCACCAAACTCAAAACTCATTATCTCAATGGTAAAATTATCACATTATGAAATCTAAAATCTAAATTGAAATTAAATTCAAAATTTAAGGACTCAATACGTAACCTATTGAAACTTAGGGACCAAATGAAAACTAGACCCAAAACCTAGGTTAAAACGGTTTTCATTAGCAACTAGACAGATCCTAATCTTCAAACAGCAACGAAGACAATCAGCCCTGAGATATACCTGGAATGAAAGGATATGGAGAAGGTGAAATAAATTACATCAGAGAAACTTGTGTTAGTTCCAAACAACATATACTTGAGTTGATGCTAGGGAAAAGTACATGAGAACTACCAAACACCTAAAACTAATTGAACACATCATTATAAGGCCTCATACACAACCATCTTGGTGAGAGGATATGTATACAGGACCAAACAAGGAATTATTGGATAATAATAATCTACGGTATCATATAAGAAACATAACACAAATCGTCTCCGCAAACTTGTATACTTCCATGACACTACATTAATGGACAAACCTAAGTTTACATGGATGTCATAGGAAAATAGAGCAGCCTAATTCCTTGGCGGCAGCTTGAAGAAACTGAGTTGCTTGTCCAGTTGCAAGTTGACTACGAACTTCCCATCCCAAGCACTTCTCAATATCTGCTTTCCAGTCAATGATACCTGAACTGAAATACTGATAAGAGGGATAGATGCCATTTATGTTGATCGATTTTGAACTAGACTTAATTGAACTGGTGTGCGGAATATCACGAAGAACTGATGTGCTTAGAGCTCGGACATGCGCACTTGGATGAGAAAGGCATCGAACAGTAGCGGGTAGACGACACTACAAACACAAACAACAGACAACAGACATTGGCAAAAGGTACTTCACAGAGATTTGGGAAGAAAAAGATTATGTTTGCTTCTTTTTAGAGTATTACAATTTGTTTCCATATGCAGACTAGCTACACTTTAACTAATCTCAAGAGACAACTTTGCTTGACATTACTAAATTTTGTTTAGGTCTGACACTTATTTTTGCTTTTGTTACA